>NC_136795.1:1261785-1496785 GCF_951216825.1 Electrona antarctica
CTTTTCCCTCTTAAAATGGATGTCATTTTGCGCCCAATCCCACAATGCAACACTTTAAAGTAATTTATTGTGATATCACAGAGGCTGGTGTGATTTCACAGTAACATTACTGAATACAGTATTTTATTGTGAGATTATTGTAAAGTGTTGTGAAATCCTGGTAACAAGTTACAGTACAGTAATTTGTTGTGATATCACAGAGGCTGGTGTGATTTCACAGTAACATTACTGAATACAGTATTTTATTGTGAGATTATTGTAAAGTGTTGTGAAATCCTGGTAACAAGTTACAGTACAGTAATTTGTTGTGATATCACAGAGGATGGTGTGATTTCACAGTAACATTCTGAACACAGTATTTTATTGTGAAATAATAATGTAAAGTATTGTGAAATCCTGGTTAAATTTAACAGTTTTATTCAAATAGCTTAAAGGACAACTTTATGGGTGCTATATATATATATATATATATATATATATATATATACACTGTATATATATATATATATAACCAATGTTCCTTTTCCACAAATGAGGGACGTCTTATAATCAGAATCGTCTTGTATTCTGCACAATAGTACTGTATTTTAATACGATGAAATGTAGCCCTGAATGAAATGCATGACAAAGTGTACACTTCACTACACACTTTGTTTTATAATCCCAAGTTCACATTTAAAACACAACCTGTAAAGTATAAAAATTCTACCCAAGAATCCACTATAGGCAAACCAAAGTAAAGAAAACAAAAGTACTGACTAACACCGTCTCAAGGTCAAGTTTAGTATGTCCCATACTGGGCAATTCATGTTGCATGCACATCCCTGTTAGGTAAACTACTGTCAACCACCAGGGGGTGCTGCGGTACGACTGACCAAACAGTAGAGCCACTGTGTGACTAAAAACGTCTGGGTTTCCGAGGCTACTGCATGTTTCACATTGAAATCACAGTAGGAGGTGAGGCCTAGACCAAGATCTACACACACACACACACACACACACACACACACACACACACACACACACACACACACACACACACACACACACACACACACACACACACACACACACACACACACACACACACACACACACACACACACACTCAGTCGGCAGTGGAATGATGTGAATTGTTAAAAAGGTCTTAAAGGCCCGTCACTTCATGTTCATCTGGGGACCCCAGATTAATTGAATGAATCCCCTTTAGCTGACGCCGGTGCGAAAGCTAATCTTCCTGGGTTCCTATATAAAACATATATGAATAACGTTTGGTTACTTTGTAACCTTTGTTCTCTGAGTGAAGAGACTATCTTTCCACCCAACATATTTCATATGTATGCATGGGGAAGGGGAATGACCCCACCTCACTTGTGACGTGGATATCTCTTTAAGACACACCAGTTGTACTTCACGCACGGGTATATAAGGCCCAGGTGTGCGTGGTTAAGGTGTGCGTGGTTACACTGGTTTTCTTGATCGACACCGCTTCTGAGTGACATCGAGGTGGAGAGATAGTCTCCTCAGAGAACAAAGGTTACAAAGTAACCAAACGTTCTCTATCGTATCGAGACTATCTCTCCAACATATTTCATATGTATGGGGAACTCTGTAAGACACCTTGTGAGGAAGCGAAGCAGTACCAGAGCCAGAACACACGTTGTAGCCGACCATGGTTCCCCACCTGCTGTGGGGTCCCCTCATGATTTTGGGGTTCATGATAATGATTAATGAATGGTTTAGGATTCTACACTATTTTAAGAGACAGGCTATTTCTGCTTCAGAACTTTGGAAACTCTACTAGCGTGTCATACAGAATGTATAGATTGAGAGTCTCGAGACAGGTCTGCAAGGGTTCAAGATCAAGACTATAGGTATGGTTTGCAGTTTACTGAGAGCTGGGAAATCTCTGGATCAGAGCTGGAACACTCTGTATTGCACATATCTTAATCTTTTGTTGTACTTTACTTTCTCTATCGTATCGAGACTATCTCTCCACCCAACATAAATCATAAACCATTCATTATCATGAACCCCAAAATCATGAGGGGACCCCACAGGTGGGGAACCATGGTCGGCTACAACGTGTGTTTGCCAGCAGGCCAAACTTAAGCAATTAACCTCATTTTCATAATTTGTTGCGTGGAATATTTCACAAAGGTATGAAAAACACAAAGGAAGAGTTCTGTTTGTCTTTATTTTGATTCAACACACTACACTACTGAATATCAGAAATTATAGAGATAATAACAATAATCATCTCCATATCAATCCTTTGTCAGTTCTATAACCTTCACACTTGTTTACATTACACTGCATCCAACATTTGAAAACCTTTGCATTTGCATGCTTATATAACGCAAATTATAAAACGATGACAGACTCAATGAAAAGAAACATATCTAATCATCATTATCAACTTTGGCATAAGTGGTTTGACATTTAGTAAGGGATTGGTCCATAGTAGGCAGTGTAGGCAGCGATGATTCCTTCTGTATCCATCATGTCCTCACAACCCAGGTTAGCCTCACACACCTCTTTCAGACTGAGAGAGAGAGAGAGAGAGAGAGAGAGAGAGAGAAGCAGTGTAAATTGTAAATGGTGCATTTATATAGCACCTTTATCCAAGGCATTACATTCACCCATTCACACACACATTCATACACCGATTGTGGCGGAAGCCATGCAATGTACCAACCAGCACATCAGGAGCAATTTGGGGTTCAATGTCTTGCCCACATGTGGACAGGAGGAGCCGGGATTCGAACCGCCGCTGCTCTACCTCCTGAGCCACAGTCGCCCTAATGTGTCATGTGCCCAGATGGTAGCAGTGTTGTTTTTGGCAGCGAATTTGCTATTTTAGTTTAGTCATAGCCTTTGGAATGAAACTGGAATGTTTTGGTGTTAGTCTAGTTTTAGTCGATTTTGAGTGTCATAAGATTTTAGTCGACCAAAATCTACAGTTGATTTAGTCGACTAAAATGTATTTTGGCGGGCCTTGATGCCGTCGTAATGGCTGATTTTACATGTGTTGAAAATAGCAGAACTACAAGCTCACGCGTTGCGCTGGATGGTAGCCTATACTGATAACCAGTGGCGTGCACAAATAGATACTACTGTAGGTGGTGCTTTTTTTTGTACAGTGCATGTTTTCGTGAGGGTACCTACCCTAGGGGACACGGGGAGAACATGCAAACTCCACACAGAAAGGCCCTTTCGCAAACCGTGTTTAAACAGTCCAGCATAAATGTACAGCAGGTCAGGTCACCTTTCCAGCTGGGTCAGTGACAAGTCTCCAGGAGCGGTTCCAGCTCTCTTCTGTCGCACCACTGTAGCGGCCTCTCCCCTCTCCACAAACACTCCTGCGTGTACATGTATGTATCATCATTTATCATCTGCATTTATACAATGGCTCTCTGTAGTTTTGATTGGTACCATATTTACATAAAGTGATCATTGATAGAAACTATTTCACAGAATCAGTGTTGATTTTGTCGACTAAAACTAAGACGAATTTTTTTCGTAGACTACCTTTTTTTCATTGATAAACTAAGCTGATGACTAATACTAAGACTAAATATACTGACAATTTTGTCAACAAATAAAAACTAGACTAAAATGTTAGGAAGGGACTAGTGGACAAGAGATCCAGTATAAGTAATTTTACACTTGGTTGCATGCTGAAAATCCGATCTAGTGTAAAATCAGTCATTACGACTATTAGATATTAAGAAATAGATGCCTCATTTGCCGCTGCAGTTCATTGGAGCGACGTGTATCGCAATGAAGGCGGAAGTGCAGTGCTGAAGGCTTTTTTTTTTTTTTTTTAACAAATCTTTATAACAGTCATGACAATATACATTACAATACAAAACAAGACAAACAAACAAACAAACACAAACAACAAAGTTATTAACAATACAACATCAGAGCCAGGGGGGATTAGATTACTAACAGAAAACATTAAAGAGTGAACACAAAGCAACAGTTCTCCGCAGCTTTCTTATTTAGAAGTGCTGAAGGCATTTGCTGAAGGCGACTGCGTCGCTGCCCATGTGACTCCTCCATGTCTCTCGCTGTCACTCAAGTGACTACTGGCCAATCACAGCGCGTCTTTTCCGGGACTTATGTTACGCACGCGGAAGCTTGACAAGCTTCCGCTTTGCTTCCGCTATTCTTCGCAAGGAATGTCGGGAAAATAGTGCCTTCAATGGTGACACACGCCTCAGAGCCGGAAGGGGCGTCTATGTATATATGTCTATGATTACGACGGCATCAAGGCCCGCCAACACACACTTTAGTCGACTAAATCAACTGTAGATTTACCGGTAGTCGACTAAAATCTTATGATATTTAGTCGACTAAAACTAGACTAACACTAAAACATTCCAGGTGACTAAGATGTGACTAAAACTAGATGAAAACAACACTGCACAGAATTGCATAATGTTGCATTATTTTGTGATGTACAATTCAAGAACATTCACAGAAGAATTAACGCACATCCTCCGTTTTTTGGTGCTGCCAAATTGTAAAAACAGAATCATCACGACTCATATTTAAATGATCCATTTGTATTCACACTGTGAACTGCTAGCTGGTGTGAATAGCATCGAAGCATTTAATAGTGAGTTTGTTGCAGTATTCAATTCAGTACATTTAGGTTTGACCCAAACTTAAGTCATACTGATAGAATGGCATATAATAACTGTATTCTGCATATCAATATACAATACATACAGAAAACAGAAGTTATATGAAATGATCTTTATCTTACCATCCTGAACAGGGTTGTCACCCGCAGGCTGTGAGCCGGTGGAGGTAAAGGCATCTGGTGAATACATAGGACAATATTAATATATTAGATCACAATCATTTACTTTACTCCACTCATGCCAAAATGACTGTAAATGATGTTTAAGTTTATTTTGAAATCTGAATGAATTGAGCAGCATTCATTCAATCTTGTTGGTTAAGTTTCTTTTGAAATCTGAATGAATTGAGCAGCATTCATTCAATCTTGTTGGTTAAACCAATACTGCCACAACCATTCCACTGGGATCTAAATCTAAAATGCCTATTAATTAAGCCATTTTGAACGGGAACCCCTTTTGGTGTTTTAAGCATTATGATCCTGACAGTAATCATCATGGCTATAGACTAGTGTTTGTTCAATAACTGTCTCTCCAGCTCTTTGATAAACAGAATTACCCACCCATCTATGTTTAAATTAATTGCATTACTAAAATCTGAAAAACAAAAAGTAATCTATAAATTGGGTGCTTTTCTGAAAAAATGTCCTTCCACTGTTCAAATAGTGATCAAGCCTTTCGATATGTCTGTAGGCCTATGTATATATTGTGTATTGTATTGTATACTTTCTATTGTATACTTTTTATGAATCTGAGCTCCATACCATGTGATCATGGTCGCGAGTTAAATAAAATGATGGTGTTGTCACCTACCTTTTTCAGGTAGGTGACAACATTTCCGCCAATCGGGAGAAATCAGCTTAAAGTGTGTGGTGTTCCAGTTCCAATTCTGTCTGCTCATCTGTATCCTGCAGACTGCGTTCTCTATCCTGATTGGATAGAATTGGTCGACCTGGAAATGTATTTTCTGTTTAAAAAAATTAAAAGTTACTGAGCAAACACTCTATATAGCAATGAGTACTCTCACAATATAGAGCTTTTTAGCACTTACTTTAATCACTTACCCTACATTTAAGTTGTCACTGTGATGATTTGACTGTGTACTGTAGAGGATATACAGTATATTGTAAGTCTGTGCAGTGATATAAATAGGTTTTCAATGTAATGAGTCCCGGGATGCAGGGATGGTCTTTTAGATGAGTCCCAGGGACATTTTATGAGTCCCACCTCAACAACGTTAGGAGTCATATTTTGCCATTCTTACAAATTGCAGCATTTAACTCCAATTTCATTTTATATGGTTATAATGTGGTTATATTCATGTAGAAAACAGAAGAAGAAATGATTTAATCATTTCTTCTTCTGTTTTCTACATGAATAATAATATTAGAACTAAAGCTAGCAAAATAAACTACCGCAATTTCTTTTTGCGATTTTCTTTTGACGTGGATTTCCTTTTAATGTACATGCTGAGTACAGTATAGTGCATCCCGTGGATGCAGAGGTCATTGTTTTATTGCGTCCCTTAATAACCCATTTTGACCTGAGATCAGATTCTAAAATTGTCTTCTAAATCCTGACAGTTTTCTGAAAAAGCTATGTTTCTATGTCAGTCATTCTTCGATTTTTCAAAAATAGCAGATCTACAAGCTCGTAGCGCGCCACTCGGTGGCGCGCTATGAGCTTGTAGATCTGCTATTTTTCAATAGCTATATTATAACATAATGCAAACACCAAAAGGGGTTCCCGCCCAAAATGGGGTAACTATAAACTGCGTTTTGGGATGCAAAATGCACCCTGTTTTAATCTCTGTCTGTGTGTAGTGTGTCTGCATCTGTGTTCTTACCTGAGGTCAGACACACTGCTGCCAGGCTGCAGAGAACCAGGATGCTCAAGGTCTTCATCATTCCGGCTTCTTCTTTCTTCACTGTCTTCACGACGACAAGGACTGGAGACTTGCAGTGCAGTGCGCTGGCTCTTTCTTTAAGGACTGGAGACTTGCAGTGCAGTGCGCTGGCTCTTTCTTTACAAGGACTGGAGACTTGCAGTGCAGTGCGCTGGCTCTTTCTTTAGGACTGGAGACTTGCAGTGCAGTGCGCTGGCTCTTTCTTTACAAGGACTGGAGACTTGCAGTGCAGTGCGCTGGCTCTTTCTTTTTGTGTCACACACAAATGCACACACTGCTGGGTTTATAGATGTAGGCCCTCACCGTGGCTTCAGGATTTGATTGGTTAGGGCATCGTGTATCATATACACCCACAAAAGATGCAGAAATACACAACTCCATGAAAAAAATAATCCATGTGGCGATATGCAAGCTATTAAGGACACGCGCACCCATGCACACACACACACACACACACACACACACACACACACACACACACACACACACACAAACACACATGAACGTGTGAATGGCCCTGAGGATCAATGTTGGGCAGTAACGAGTAACTAGTTACATATTACTGTAATATTATTACTTTTTCCAGTAACGAGTAAAGTAAGGTATTACTCTGCCAAAACAGTAATATTATACCTATTTACTTTGTAAAAGAAATAGCACATATTACATATTACTCTCTGGATTTGTTGGCTACCGTTTGAAAACATTTAATTTAAAAGGTCAAGAGAGATTGCTGCTTTATTTTATAGCCTTTTTGGCTGATTGGCGACTCTTCTTAATATTATTATTCAAAAGAATTGGATTCAGTTCTAAAATAAGCTGACTAAACATATTGGGGGGGTGGGCGCAAAAGTAATACTAATGAGTAACATATATTGCCCAACACTGTTTGTGTATACAATATACTGTCCGTTTTGAGAATTTGCAGCCAGTGTGTGCAGTTCAGCTTGTTGGAATATGCAGCTGGAAATGACTGATGAGAGACTGTTGAATATTTTGTTTTATATCCTGCAATTATTCAGTTTGGCTGATTGGAGACTTCTTATTCCAATGCATTGGATTCAGTTGTAAAAGGAGCTGGCTAAACAGATTGTGTTCTTTTGCGGGTGGAAGGGGCCCGGTTGAAAAGTAATATAAAGTTAGTAATATGTAACTATATTACTCTAGATTCCAAGTAATAAGTAATGTAATATCATTACTTTTTCTAAGGAGTAATAAGTAAAGTAAACATATTACTCTCCTAAGTAATATTGCCCAGCACTGCTGAGGATGACCTTACTGTAGGGATCGAACAGATGCAACTCATATCAACAACAAGATGTGTCAAGTAGGTGTCATTAGATGGCCATTGACTATTCATAACAGTAGCCAGACAGAGTGAAAGCCTTTGTTAAGTATGAGAGTGCGACATGCTCAGCATATTGTTATAGGCAATGATCACATTTGCTCTCAGATTTCCCAATGCCTTTCAGAGGATAAGAAGTTTAATGAAATGGCTTTGTGGGTGTGTGCAATACCTGCAGCCAACCTGGAGAGGTCAGCGTTTTACAGTGTGCCAACACACGCCACTCCATCCTGGCCACAAAATACATGTTGGGGGAAAACCCATATGATGCTAATTGAACAAGAGGCGAAACCACAGTCCCACATTATGTGACAAGGTTTTAATACGAGGCTCTTGTAGTTTATTACAAACCACAGTGATTTCCTACTAGCTAAAGAAAGAGAAAGCAACATTTAAGAACAAACGAAGGAGTTGTGGTACATATAGGCCGGGCCATAATAAATATTTTAGGCATCAAAACATATCATGGGTGTATGGCACCTATATGCTGAATGTGGCCAGTGTACATATAATGGTGTACTGTATGTAATTTAAATCCCATGTCAAAACAGCCAGTTTCCACAAATTAACTTCTAACTTTTGTGATTTGGTTTAATTCAAGGGGCACATTTGCACAATATAGTGAACCACTTTCGAAGCTATACTTTGTGGTGAAATAAAATTATGCTTTTCCTGCGTATCATTGCTGTCGGGAGGAAACCACCTAACTCAATTTTTGAGGTTTTTGATTATTATTATGTATTTTGATTATTATTATTTTTAATTTTTATTATATTTTTTTGCATAAATCAGTGCTATTGGACCAAGTGTTCAGAGTATAGTAAAATGCACTTGGACAAAACCTCTTAACTCCATTGGACCCTCAAACTGTCTGCTAAAACAGCTAACTCCACCACCTCTCTCATGGAAGTAATTATTGACAATACATAAAGTCACAACACCAACTTTGATGAGGCAGTATTTGCTTTGTTACAAGGTTTTCTTCATTTCCTGGTTTATTTAAATGTTTTAAATTCCTGAAAAATGAACATTTTGGAGTTGGGTGGTTTCTTCCGCACAGCAACGATATATAAAATGTAAGGTCATTCTTGTTTTATTTTTGTCTCCTCATGCCGTCTGTCCTTGGTGTCTCTGTGGACTGGACACCAACATGTTGGATTGGTCTTATAGCTGTATTACGTGGGGTGTAATTTCACAGTCTGGGTCACTATAGCTGCTGGTGCCGCGTCTCGGTCCGCAGGACAGACTTCAGGAATTCATCCCAGGACTACTTTAATTGTGCACAGTTTTGGTCTTGTGGTCATATAATAAAAAAAAGCTACATTCAACACGACTGGCCCTTCTGTGACCGTGCAAAGAGCAGTGGTGGAAAAAGTACTCAATTGTTTTGCTTAAGTAAAAGTACCGATACTGCAATTTAGAACTACTTCGTTACAAGTAAAAGTATACGGAATTGAAAATGTACTTGAGTAAAAGTACAAAAGTATCGGCATCAACATGTAAAAGTACTAAAAGTACTCATATTGCAGATTGACCCATTTCACAAGTTCAAAATGTGTACAAAATCTATTGAAAATAGCTGATCTACAAGCTCACAATGCGTCGCAACGTGACGCATTGTGAGCTTGTAGATGGGCTATTTTCAAATAGCCGAAATGTATGTTTTCTAATAAAAATTAAAATCGCCAAAGTAACTAGTAACTAAAGTTTTCAAATAATTGTAGTGGAGTAAAAGTACAAATTTTGGCTCTGAGATGTAGTGGAGTAGAAGTAAAAGTACTGGAAATTGTAAATACTCAAGTACAAATACCTCAAAATTGTACTTAAGTACAGTACCAAATGTGCCATTTTGTACAGATGATGTCTGTGTAAACACGGATTGGTGTTCTGAGTTCTGACCACAGTCATATTCTTATTAGCAAGGTCTGTAGTAACCGTTGTCTTTTCTGTACTTTTCAGCAATGTAGGCTATATTTAATCTCATTTCAAGTTGTCCCTATATTTTATTCAAATCATTTATATGCACTTTAATTCAGTCCATTAAAAGATTTTTGAAACCTTTATCACATGACTAATATATAGGAATGTCAGATTCAAAGTGGAACAAACATTGAATAAATACGATATTATGCATGCAGCATGACTTGATGTCGTGTCGTGTCGTGTCGTGTCTTGTTTGTGTTTTACATACATACTGTACATTTGTCACTTTTGGTAGCGTAGCCGCTACTGTTCCAGGTCGTAGGAACTTGACATCCGATGCTGGATATAATCAAAACAACTGGAGAGCACTGTTGGAATGGAGTGAACTATAAACAACTGGAGAGCACTGTTGTAATGGAGTGAACTATAAACAACACTGTTGGAATGGAGTGAACTATAAACAACACTGTTGGAATGGAGTGAACTATAAACAATCTGGAATACTTGATTCCCCTGGAGTCAACCAACCCATTGGGGAACTTCTACAAACAACAATGGAATGTATTGTCTTCTCATGTTGGAGATAGACTAGGGCCTCACTCACACGGTCGCAACAGATTGCTGTATGCTTGTTGTACACAAAGTGTGTGACACAGCTTGCCCCAATGCATTTCCAATGGGAGTCACATGGTTTGACACAACATTTGTGTTGTATGAGGGGGAGGGGTGCAGTCGAAACACCACCGAAAGCCATACAACAGCTTGTAGTCCAAAATGTGGACTACAAACCATGTGACTTCCATTGGAAATGCATTGGGGCGGCCATGACACTCACAACATTCATACAACAAGCATGCATCAATGTTTTAAAGGTCTGAGTGAGGCCAAAGCAAATAGTGTTGGAGAAGTTAATGAGAGATCATACCATACAAATGAATAGCGTAGTGTGAGAAACAGTTATCTTTATTCACACAGATCACACAAAGCTTATAAATACTGCAAAGATTAATAATAGTGGAAAAGTGTCACTACAGAGGTTACACAAGAAATGAGGGGCATACGGTATATTTCTACATTATATGCATTAGTGATGTACGGCACAGTGCTTCGATATTTGTGAAATGATTAAATTGCATTTGTCTTTATAGTAGGCCTATGTATACCACGCACACTTTATTATGTTTAAAACCTTGAGCCTACCTTAGCCTACCTACGCAGTACCTTAGAAAAAAGCTTCCTCGGGCGCTGTCACATTGTATCTAGGTATAAAGCAGTGGTGGAAAGTACTTTTACTTAAGTACTATACTTAAGTACAATTCTGAGGTATTTGTACTTTACTTGAGTATTTCCAATACTTTTACTTCTACTCCACTACATCTCAGAGCCAACATTTGTACTTTTACTCCACTACAATGATTTGAAAACTTTAGTTGTTACTTTGGAGATTTACATTTTGATTAGAAAACATACATTAACCACTTCAACCCTATACATTTCGGCCATTGAAAATAGCCGATCTACAATTGCGACGCATTGTGAGCTTGTAGATCTGCTATTTTTAATAGATTTTGTACACATTTTGAACTTGTGAAATGACACATTGTGCACAATGAGTACTTTTACTTTTAGTACTTTAAGTACATTTTGATCCCGATACTTTTGCACTTTTACTCAAGTACATTTTAAATTCCGTACTTTTACTTGTAACGAAGTAGTTCTAAATTGCAGTATTGGTATACTTTTACTTAAGTAAAACAATTGAGTACTTTTTCCACAACTGGGTATAAAGGCCATCAAAGCAAAACATAAATTACGCCGTGGTGCGTTGAGTGAACGAGCGCGAGATAATCATCACGTTTGCAGCATTGGGGCAGACGTTGTTTAGACCCGGCGGGCCACATGTGGGTTCTGGCGGACGACTGGAACCTGGGCTGCTCCGTAGTACCTGTGGTAGGCCTGCTGGTAACCGTGGCGATAAGCATAGTGGCGGCAGGGAACGTAGTCTTCGCATGTCTCCGCGCGCCTCTCAGCTGGAGACTTCACTGGCCTGGAAAGAGGGGTATATAATAGTCAAAAGAGTAGATGGGGTATAGCGAAATACAGTTTGTTGCATTTATTTGGTTTCCATCACTTTTCTCAACTGAGTGCGTGCGTGCGTGCGTGCGTGCGTGCGTGCGTGCGTGCGTGCGTGCGTGCGTGCGTGTACAGATTGTGCCCACATCTGTGTTCATATACGTATGGTATTGGCTAACGCATGATGTAGTCTGAATGTAGGGGTTTTGATATGCACGTGTCTGTGTCTTACTTTGTGTACATGAACCTGTTGTAGAAGTTCCCTCTGGGTGGTACTGGGTTGTATACTGGGTTGTATGCACTGCCCCTTTGTGGTGTGATGAAGGAGTTGGCTTGGTGTGGACTCACAAACAAATCTGTGGCCACATGAAACACGTTTTAATGGATTTAAATGGACACATATACCTGTCTAGCACACCAACATGACTCAAGACAGTAAAATGAAACATGTTAAGCTAGGTTGAAGTTAAACGAATGGTTGAAATATAATAGTATATCTGATATACTATATATATATTGCGTTATGAGTTATATGATAGTTATATATATTAGCCAGGAATGCCATGTTTTTCCATGAATGAGAAGTTGCACTTCAATCACCTTCAGCGGATTCTGAGCTTTCGTTTGAATCTATATGGGAAAAACATGAAATGGGGTTAAGGTTATTAAGCATGAATGAAGCATGAGTGGCTTGTCTATAGGACTTGGAAATGTTGGAACTGGTCGGAGGAGGTGGGAGGAATGCGAGAGGAACTGTACCATAGCAAACGCAGAGAGAGACAAAGGCACAGAGTGCCACACACTGCAGGAAATTCCTCATCTTTGGCACTCGTCCGTCAGTCCGTCGCCGTCTGCAGGAAGACAAGGAGAGAGGTAATATAATTTGGCGAGCCGATAGTGAAACCTGCAGGTGTCAAACACAGTGACTGTTCCCGCTATGAATCTCCCTAATAAAGTCTCAAATCCTAAGAAAGGAGAGAAGGGAGAAAGGATTACATTTAATGAGAATAAGACAGAGGGAGCTTTAGAGCCAGAGAGCGAGAGAGAGAGAGTGCCAGAAAGACAGAGAAGAGAGAGTATTTGGGGCAGCCAGCCACAGAGAGAGGTCTGATTATGAGTCTGTGGGCAGACAGGAAAGAGCCGCGACTAGAGATAGAAGTTTAGAAGTGGCAGTGTTTCTATATATATGTGTGTGTCTGTGGTCACCGTGCACGTTGCAGCACCAGTCGCACGAGTTCAGTCACACATTAGTTATCACCACTGAACACACGCACTGTCCAGGCCAGCAATGCACGTCCATACATGCCGAAAGCCATATGGGGGCTATACTGAGATATTTCTAGATGGGACGGCAAACACACCACCAGGGCAACTTTCTATTTAAAACTGAACGTATCTTGCATGTGGTAAACATGTGGCGCACACGTTGTTGTTTTTAGTCGTCGTTGGTGGCGTTGGTTCGTATTTTGCTGTCTTTTGAGTAACTGAGGAACTCTAATGGAGGTCCGAATGAACTTAAACCTATTGCAGGAAGATGGATGGTAATTACAATGCAGCTGGTATAATATATGGTTAAGTGTGCAGATATGCATCCATACGTGCACAAGTACACAAACTCATCATTCATGCATGTTCGGACACACATACACTCGCACGTGCACGTGCCATCACCGCAGAAAAGCTGTGCCAATCCTCTGACTTCAGGTGTAAGACACTTGTACAAACAGCAGTCCCAGATGTCTACAGGAGATCAATCAGTACGCACACTCACATGCACATGCGCGCGCGCACACACACACACACACACACACACACACGCACGCATTCACACACACATTTGTGTGCCATCACCGCAGAAAAGCTGCCACGCCAACCCTCTGTTTGTAGGATTTGGATGGGATTCTGTTTCAGCAGGCCTCCTTCTCCACAGTCAATAGCACCTTTCATCAAAGAACACACATGTGCGCGCACACGCACCAGTGCACTCAGGAAGCCCATAACTCCAGCGCTGCCTTCAGGCACGACTTGGCAGCAGTGGCAGACACATACTCAGCACTCTGCCGGCACAGAAACATTAGGCCTACAGTCTAATAAGGCCCAGGGTGCAAGGTTTCTCACCACTAAAAGGTCTTCCATATTGGGTTTACAAGGACAAAAGGAAATCTGTGTTAGTGAGAGAGTGAGCAAATGAGAGAGTGAGAAGGTAGCTTGTGTGTGAATTCCGGTTGGATGCTGACAACAGTGTCTAGAGTTTAATTTCCCGTCTGAGCCTTAGTAGGGGTCCCAGGTTCACAACAGGTTCAACACCCCCCTCCTCCTCCCCAGCATCTCCATACCAAAATGTGCCCACCTCACTGGAAAAAGCCCCAGCAGGAAGCATTAGTCAGCCTGAAACTAAACTTGAACTTTTTTTTTGTCAGTAACAAAAAGCAATAGTGTACAGTAGAAAATGTTAAACAAGGACTGTCCATGATGCGAGTTGGAGTTGGATTCTACAACTGTAAAAATGCAGATTGAGTTGTTTCTGTATTGTCATTTTTTTGACGCCCAGACTTAAATGTCTCTTTTGGCAGTTTTGATGGAGACTGAAATGTGGAATAACTATGATCATCATAATGGACTAGAGACCATGTCCTATAGTCTAAACATTTATCAGTTTATAAACATATAAAGAATATAGTACGTTGAATGTACTTACCCAAAGAGGATGATTACAGTGTGAAGAGTCTTGGAAATATCTCTCTGTGTATTTTCTCCCAGGGAATATTTCTTAATTCCTCACTGCAAGGCTTTTATACTCACCTCTCTTCCCCCCCCCCCCCCCCCCCCCCCCCCCCCACACCCACCCATTTTCCCCCCAACTCTCTCTGTCATCCTCCGCCCTCACCCACTCTCCTCCCTTCTTTTGCTATCAGCCATTTCCACCCATTCAATCTGACCAAACTATTAGCTCACTCTCTCCCCAACCCTTCTGCACGCACGCACGCGCGCGCGCACACGCGCGCACACGCACACACACGCACACACACACACACACACACACACACACACACACACACACACACACACACACACACACACACACACACACACACCTAGACACGCTCTATATGAAAAACAGACGAGGGAAAGCGACGGGAACGGAGAAAAACAGGCAGGGGGTAAACAGAGAGAGACAGAGAAGAATGGGGCATATGAGCCGAACGCTAACGCTGGAGGTCTACCGTATATACCTGCACCATAACAACTACATGACACATTTATTGCTTGCCTGACGAGCAAATGGCAGCACAGTATGAGGGGATCGAGTACAGTGTTTTACATGTTTCCCCCATAAACCCCCCCTGTATTATCATTGCTTTTCACTTGGCTATTTTTTTTAAACATAATTTTGAACTGTACTAACCTCAGGGGTCCTTGAGGGAGTTCCATGGGGTCCCCAGCTAAAAGATAGTTTGTAACCAAATGGACCCTTGTGGGTCTGTAACTCTAAGAGTGTATACAAATGGAACCAAATGGACCCTGTGTACACTCTGAGTTAAATTAACATTGATTTTACAATATAAATTGGGGGTCCCAGAGATAGAAATGTCATTAAGTGGGGGGTCCGTAGACTAATGCATGTCAAACTGTGGGTCGCAAAAATCTTCAAAGGCAACAATACAGTTTTAAGGGGAAACACAGGGTTTCGGTGTGGAGACCTTCATCAGGTTATCTCAGATAAGAACAAACTCCTGCACACTGCCTTCAAATGCAAAAAGAAAGTTTTAATGGCAAACACGACGTAAGATAATACGAAGTTCTCTGGACCCAAACATTGTGTTTCCTATTAAAACGTATTATTTATTTACTTTATATTTTGCAGGAGCTTTTCTTCCATGCACTGATCAGTCCTGGGTCTTCTCTGGTCGTTTTGTAGCAGGTGCGCAAATGTCTTTCTCGTTTGTGCTGTTCTTTGTTGATTGGTGGAAAGGGATACCTTCAACCTTCCACCAATCAACGTGACAAGTTGGACATCATTTGACATAGCTGGAGGTTAACGTAATGCAAGGGGCTGTTTTGCATATATAATCTTTTGGAGGAATTTATATATTATCTATCTACTACATTGTTAAAGATATTTCACTACACTTCTTATGTCATTTGTTTGTATATGCCACAGTAACTTTGAAGGTAAACAGCACCTCAGAGGGTTTATTACCAAATCTGTAATAGAGCGTTGCAGTCCCGCCCCCTACCAGGGCCCAGGAAATGATTCCCCGTTAATTTTCCCCATAGACATTTCAAAAAGTATTTATTTAAAGACCTTTTGAGCCTCATACAAAGCCAACTCGAGTTGTCACAAATCATGACAACAAAAAAAAAAATGTCGGGCCGAACAAATAATTAGAAAGAAGAAAATGGCATGCAGGTTACAACACTTTTTTTGTTGTTTTTCTTCTTTGTAACTATTTGTTCTGTCCAAAATGTCATGATTTGTCATGAACTCGAGTTGGCTTTGTCCGCTGCGTAAACGCCTTTAAATAAATACTTTTTGAAAGGCCTATGGAGAAAATGAACAGGGAATTCACTTCTGGGTCTCACGTCATCATGAAAGGGAACGGGACTGCGACGCTCTATAAGTTGTGAGGAGAATGGGCGCCCGCTGGCCTTGTGGTCTGGGTGCATGCCACATATAGGGTCTGGCCTGACAGCTCGTTGTGTGTTCGAGTCCCGTTCATGACGACCGTTGCTGCATGTCTGCCCCCGTCTCTCTCTCTCTCTCTCTTTCCTGTCAATCTCCACTTGATCTATCAATAAAGGCACAAAAGCCAAAAACAAATCTAAAACCAAAAGGATTTCACCTTTTACAAGGCATGTTATGTTATATGTTTTATAAGTGTGTATTTGCAAAGTCTGCGTGATGTTGTATACCAGCTAAACACATGAAGTGTGTTAAGCCATACAAACTTGGTTTAGTGTGATGACTGTACAAGCTATACTGTCTATATCCCCATCACCTTTATAGCACGCTTCCTCAGTGTTACGCAATATATGCAACATCAGATTGCTTTCAACCAGAACCTGTGAATAGCTGTGCGGGACCAGAGCCTAGCCAAACAGTAAATAAACCAGAATAGGAGGGCATGAGCGGGCCCGGGAGTCAGACAGACAGATAAACACACTGACAGAGACATAACTATGAAGATAAACCCAGCAGGTATAGATAAGAATAGGGGGAATTCATGGAGGGAGGGAGAGAGAGAGAGAGAGAGAGAGGGGTGTAGTGCGCCACTCAAAATACAGATGGAGGCAAGAAGAGAGAAAGCACATGTTGCCAGCCTCTCTTAGAAGTCTGGCAGTGGGGCGGCAGAAGTATATAGGCAGTGATGTGGTCACACGTCAGGCTTTTCCACAGCTCACATGCTGCCATTGAACAGCGGGTTGGTTCTCCAACACGCAGATATTAAATATCCTATATCCACAAATGAACACCAACACAAACGGAGAAGGACTGAAGAGGAAAGATGAGAGAGAAAAGGGAACATGAGGGGAGGAATGTGAGTGTGTGTGTGTGTGGGGGGGGGGGGGGGGGGGGTGGGGGGTATACAAAAGTTTTTGCCTATAGGCTCTGCAGTTGTTTATTTGGACTGAGGATGTTTGGGAGTCGACAGCCTTCTATGGGTGCCAAGAAAAGAGAAGCTGCTTTAAAATGGACTCTAAATTGGGCTGCGTAGATCAGAGGACGAGGAGAAAGTCGGGGTAAGGAAGGAAGGTAGAGAGAGAAGTTGGAAACAGTGAGGGCTGTGGAAATAATGACTAGTATGTGCTGTTTTCATTCGTTTTCTGTTTCTCCTCTCTCATTCATCATGATATTTTTTGCAGCCCGCCTTGCATTCACCCTTTCTTACTTTATTACCCTCTCTCAGTATTTTTCCTATTTCGTTCCATCTGCCATGGTTGCCACTTGCTCTTATGTAATTCATATCCTGTGTCAACCCGTCCGTATGCCTACTCTCGAAGCATTCTAACCTAACCCAGGAGAAATGTTCCCTGGAACGAGTTTCAGAGCTCCAGATCGCATGTCTGCGAGGGAATAAATTGAGCCAAAGGCTGAAGATGAATGATAAAGGGGGAAAAATAAAAACAGGATGAGAGAGAGTCAGCTAGTATACAACAAGCAGTTGGCACTAACAGAGTGCACCTGCATGTCTGAACTTGAGACAGACTCATGACACACAAGTACTACATTAAGCAGAATAGGAAAGGGTGATGGAAGGGAAGGCCATAAATAAAGATTGATTGATAATATATTAACAGATTGGAGAATTACAGTACATTTCAAGCACAACTCAATACAAAACTGTTAACTGTGGACGACACCATAAAGCATTACACTTGTTTTAGACACAACCCTAATAATGCACAGGCGATGATGGACATAAATGGGAGATCGAGAACTGTGTGAAATGAGTGGTCGGGTTCTATATATAGGCTTTATCGCTATTCACAATGTTTGTCACTGCAAGGCCAAAACGTGATGCAGCCATATATGTGCTTGAAAGGACTTTTGGACTTTTTGTGCAAGGGGCACTGAATCTTGAGGCAAAGTGGGGCCTCAAAAAGACATTCTGCACCTGTGTGGATTTTACCATGTGTGTTGGGCGCACACAAAATGAACATTATTGTGGAGATATATTACTGTGACCCCCTTTCCACCGGTTGGTTCCCAATTGGAACCGGTTCAGTTATTTTTGGTTCTTACTCCATGAGCCAGCTAGAGCTCCAAAATTGGTGGGAAAAACTAGACCTATATTAAATTGTTTATAGGATCAATACAAGCAAATTAATACATGACAACCCTTCCACATTTCATTTCATTTCGATTATTTTGCATATTTTCCTACATAATGTCTCATTTGCATATTAAAAAATGTAAAATTTGTAATACAATAAATCATTGTCTTCATGTAAGTACTCAATTGGGGAAGTTTCATGGTGATAACAATCTAATATAGGTATGGTTTTGCCCACTCAATTCATAATTAACGTTACAATTTTGGAGCTCTGGCTCATGAACTAAGAACCAAAAAGAACTGAACGGGTGGAAAAGGGGCCTGTGTGTTTTTCGGGGGCACACATACTTCATGAACAATGTTGGCATGAATCATTCTGGAACTGTGGATATTACGCTGTAACGAACACTTGTTTTCTTTTGCATCTGTTTTCCCAGCAGGAGGTCCATCTTTCATCACGTGACTGAGGGACATTGTGTCGAACCACGGCTCTAAGGCCCAGTACGATGTGAGAATGTGAAGGTCAAATATTCTCTTACCGGCTTTTTATGGTAAAGTGTGGACAAATATGTCTGTATGTCGCTTTTCACAGATGGAGGATTGCATTCAGCACCATTACAGTTGACTTTTTAGGGACAAAATCTATGATTTGACTGCATGGACATTTTTCTCATATTGCCAAATGGCAATCGAAGGAAAAAAATCACACCTGTGTGAACTGAGTGGTGTAAGGTCTTATATAGACTGATCAGCTGTGGTCTGACGTAATGTCTGACGTAATGAAATCACACCCGTGTGAACTGGGTGACCATAGCGACCATGCTCATTGTTTGAGCACAGACAGACAGACTAACAAAGCCAGTTGTAGGAGTGGTTTACACCACTCAAAAATACCTTACAGCTCAAAATAGCATCATTATATCTAAGGGTATTCAGTACAGAGATGTAATCTGAATGTCAGGTTTTCACCACATGTGACACGAGTGGAGTGTTTTACGGCCGGCCTTTTAAGTGGAACACATTTTACTCCCCCCCCCCCCCCCCCCATTACCAGAACATACCAGAACAAAATTAACCCAGTTTTAACCATTTGTGTCTGTGCATGGTATGGATGCATGGCAACTATTATCACTGTGTGTTGACATGTGTTCTCCGCGCCTTCGACTCACATCCTTCGATCCTCACATCCTTCGATCCTCACCCACCACCCAAAGGGATTATATGGACACTTCTAGAGGCCCTTTTTATCATTACAGCCGGGAGTAGAGAAAAGTGAACAACAGAGTGCTTGTTCATGTATCCTGCAGTGTTGCTAACTTATGTTGTGTTGTGTTTGTCTTCACATTTTTGGGGACTACGGTTTGAAAGTAGCTTTCGCAAAATCTGGCATGTTTAGACTTATACTCATGTGTATGTATTACACCTTTTAACATACGGTATGCACTGTCCGCTCCCAGTAAATAAATAAAGTAAGTAAAGTAAATTGATACTATGGACTTCGAAGTAAAGACAGGATGAAGGTAATGAAGGACAAGACAGTGCGAGAGAATGTAACTCAATAATGTTTGACCATAAGCCTGGAAAAGATCCTCAACCTCTGCACACACACAGTGGTGGAAAGTAACTAAGTACCTTTACTTATAAGTACTGTACTTGAGTACAAATCTGTATTTGTACTTTGCTTGAGTATTTCCAATTTCTAATACTTTTAATTCTATTCCACTACATCTCTGAGGCAAATGTTGTACTTCTACTCCACTACAATTATGTGAACACTTTCGCTACTAGTTACTTTGTAGATTTAGATTATTATTACAAAACATACATTAACCACTTTAGCCCTATACACATTCCGTCCATTTGAAAATAGCCGATCTACAAGTTCACAATGCGACACATTGTGAGCTTGTAGATCAGCTATTTTCAAAATACTTTTTATACATTATTTTGATAGCTTGGCATAGGACATTCTGCCCAATAAGTATACTTTCTACTTTTGGTACTTTAAGTACATTTTGACGCCAACATGTTCTTTCACTCAAAGTACATTTTGACATTATTCTATAATGCAGTATTGATACTTTTACTTAAGTAAAGAATGAGTATACACTTTTCCCTGCACTGCCTGCAAATAACATGGTCACATTCTAACCAGTTTTGAGCAGTCTGTCTTTGTTTTCAGCCACTGGTCAGACAGGTGCACCAGAGGCTGCTCTGTGGCTTAGTCGGTCAGAGAAAACATAATCCAGACAAATTTCGATCCAACAACAACTCAAAACGTCTCCCCCCCACGCTACGTCCACACCCACACCGAGGCGCAACCGCTTGAAACCTAGTGTGTGCCTATTCTGGGGCCAACATTTTGGCAAAGATAGCAGATCGACAAGCTCACAACAGTTCACTTTTGCGGTGCATTGCGAGCTTGTAGATTAGATATTTTCAGCAACAATATTTAGTGTAGAGCAAAAACAGGAGAGGGCTACTATAAAGCCTCCTGGGAATCCGTTCTTCTTTTTTTTTTAACTGGCTAGCCCAGATATTATTCCTGCTATTTTTAAGGCATAGTTTCATATGTTTTCATAATAGTAGTCGACATGAATCATTTTTAGGAGGTCTATTTTGCAAACAGTGGACAGTACACATTAAGGATTGTGGGCCCATTTTGTGAGTGACTCAGATTCAAGTGAAAACATTCAATGATGTAAGTCAAGGTCATTTCGTTTGGCCGCGCCAAAACTGTGGGCTTGGAGGTGGGTGACTGAACCAGACTGGCTGAGGGATAGGCAGACATTACTCAAGCCTGGCCCTGCTTTCTTCTAAAGAATCTGGTGGCTCTGTCGTCCTACAACACATGATGCTGCCCGGGACAAGTGACTGTGAATTTTGTTATTTGAACGTCAACGAATCTAGTCGGCATCTAGATTTAATGGCTGTTGCATAACGTCAGTGTCCCGTAGAAACCTTGTGTCTGCAGGTTTGCTCTTTTTGTGATTGCTTTGGAAATCAAACTAAAATACACACATATATAGGGAATTTGGAGGGGGACGCTTTATTCATATCCATGGAGATTTGGGATTGCGTGCCTGATGGCAGCTGTGGTCAAAGGATGTGCTTTTATTCCTGGATGTTTCGTAACGTTTTGGCAGCAGGCATTGTCTTTCAAATATTAGAAAATATCTTTATGGCCCAAGTCAGACATGACTGAGAGCAAATCTAAAACAATCTCTCGAGCACATATTTTTTTCCCACGTGCTTGAAACAAGGTATTTGGATTTGGATTACTGATATTATCATGTTCGGGAAGCTCAGTGATTCACTGTTTGGAGATGGGTCTTACATGTTGGAACCGCAAACGAGTCAAAGCTATTTATTCACTCCCTCGTCTCAACAATCCTGAAACTATTCTCATAACACATGCTGTATTTAAAGCCTAGCAGTTTCTTTAAAAACAACAAATGATGTCCAACTTGTCACGTTGATTGGTGGAAGGGATAAAGTAGGGAGCTTTGCTGGCTCCACACTGTCAATCACGAATTCACAATCACCTTGGTATTCTCTGCAGTTTTTCCTTTAAACAACAAATTATGTCCAACTTGTCGCGTCGATTGTTGGAAGGGATAAGTGTGAAGCTTAGCTGGCTCCACACTGTCAAACACAAGCACCTTGTATTCTCTCACCCCATTGCCTCCGTCTTATAATCCCCCCCCCCCCCCCCCCCCCCCTTCCCCCCTTTCGCTTCACTCAAACAACCAACCTAGTCATTATTGTGAGCTCTCGTAAGTGCTCATACTTAGTCCTGCATCATTTTGGCTTTAATCTCCAGCGGGAGAGAGATATTGCAAGATTGCTCTACATTTCTTTCTGTAGCCAAAGCAAATAAAGCATGTATTAAAACTTCTGTGCACAGGTTCCACTATGTGTGTCTCTCCATGTTTGTCGTATCACTTTAATTTCATTATTGTATCATTCGTAACATTTGCCGGGACTTTATTTTAATCTTGATTTAATGATGTAAGCTGAGACGTGGGCATGACGTTGCAAACCTGTATCCTTAAGTAGTGTTATGTGCAGGCTGTTAAAGTTTAAGGATGGACTAAATGATTCAAGTGAGCGTGCGTGCATGTGTGAGTGTGTGTGTATGGTGTTTTTATGAATAGTTGGGGTCGTTTCAGGATAAGGCCGCAATTGGTAGGGTGTGTGTGTGTGTGTGTGTGTGTGTGTGTGTGTGTGTGTGTGTGTGTGTGTGTGTGTGTGTGTGTGTGTAACAATGCTTAGTTTAATCTGCGCATAATTCTGAAAGCATGTGGATATGATCTCAGCAGGTCTTCTTTTACACCATCCCCGTACATACGTCTCTGGTGCCAACTCTAACAAACTGACCCACAGCAGGCAGGGTGGACTGCCAGTTCTCACCTACACAGTCAGGAATGTGAGATAAACACCCTGCCCACATGCACATGCACACACGCCATGCACACACACAGAAACACACACACACACACACACACACACACACAGAAACACACGCAAGCCATGCCTCCGGCCTGGTGGAGACAACAACCATGTACATCAACAGCATTAATCTGTGCACGCACGCACAAACACGCCAACGCACTCACGAAGCGAGCGGACAAACGAGCAATGAACAGCTATATAGCACGGCTGCCTTCATTAAAAAGGGCATTGAGTGCAGTGCAGTGCAGTGATATGCCGTTTGTAGTCTGTTGTGGAGGAAATTCCTCAACCAGAGTTGCCAACACTGATTGTTATGCATCACCACCACAAACACACTAACTGCAACAATGTGCTCATCTATAAATAAGCCTCAGCCATAGCCTATATATGTCTCCGTTATTCTTTTCTCCAACATCCAAGTCCGAGTTCCATATCAGTTGTGCCGATTCCTCTATCAGTCTGACAATCTGTACATCTGTGCCACTCTGTAGTCATTCTTCATCCCCTTCATTGTTGTCTCACTCTCCACCAGGCCGAAGGCATGGGGCGAGAGTATGTTTTACACTCCGTCCGTCCGTCCGTGTGTGTCCGTGTGCCCGTCTGTGTACAGCTAATCTCCCGGCACCGCTAACCCGGTGGATGCCAAACTTTGCGCACACTCTCCCTGGATGCCAACGACGAACCTCTGCCCCAAAAGTTACAGAACGGCCTTCATAGCGCCACCATGAGGTAGATTTTTGCAAATTTCTTTATATTAGGCTACCCGTAGACATGTTATCCATACATCACACAAATTGATACACACTTTCTCTATAGTCATGTGATCAACATGGATTTGTCCGATTTCCCATATTCCATCCCGAATGGGAAAGATTGCCTTTTTTGCAGGATAGGTCCGTCTTGGACAAAATGCCTCAAATCATGAACGTAGCGTGCAATTTATGTGAACATTTTAACGCACATTTCTCCTAGGCCGGGGACGAAATAACACACTCATCAGCCTCATGGTGGCGCTATAACAGGCCGATTTAAATTTTTACCTATAACTGCACCGACCTGTGTGAAACTTTGCATCCACAGTCCACACTCCCTAGAGGTCAAAGCAAAACCTTTGACCTGCATTTTTCACATCTGCCTGTTATAGCGCCACTAGGAGGCCAACTTTTGTAAAACATTTTCGTTTTTGATAGAATTCCTTCACGACTTTGGATGTCGAAAGGCGTAAGAAGAAATGGTACCCTTTTCTTCTCACCTCACCTTCATCCGCCCCTATTGCACATGCCCCGAGGCACGCAGTGCAGAGCAGTGGTATATTAGTATCTCAACGCGAGGCTAGAGATCTGTGCACTTTTTCCTATAGTTTCTCAACTTTATGCGACTGTGCGGTTCTGCTTTCTTTCCTCTTGGCTACGCACTCCCACTAATTATCCCAAACCAAGTCTTGAACTCCTCGTTGTCTCTTTTTAGGATATTCTAAACATAAACTTCCCAGCTGGACTCCATGCTGATTGCTGACTGTGGACGAGATTCAACATTATGATCATGTAACTCTGTTGGCAGCTCCATGTTAGTGTTTCTGAGTTTATTAAAAGTTATACTATAATGCTGCTACTTATAAAACACCAATTTCACACTTTTCTTTCACTTCTGGCCAGTAAACTGAGCACCTCATCGTCTCCACCAGGCCGAAGGCATGGGGAGAGAGTATGTTTTGTTTCCATTCATTTCTCGAGTGCTCATGCTTCTGAAAACTGTCCTGAGCTTTTCATTCATATATTGGAGGTCTGTTTCAAAGTGGTTGTGTAGCATGATTGATAATTTAACGAGTGTATAATATGTATAGTGGCAGAAAACGGTTTCTATGCAGAAATGAGGCCTGACAGAACAGAAGTGGAGAGAGCACCGGGCAGCAAAGCATGACCGCAGACTAGCCTGTCCAAAGGCCGGGGGCTCCCCGACCAGCAGACTAGCCTGTCCAAAGGCCGGGGGCTCCCAGACCAGCAGACTAGCCTGTCCAAAGGGGGCTCCCAGACCAGCAGACTAGCCTGTCCAAAGGGGGCTCCCAGACCAGCAGACTAGCCTGTCCAAAGGCCGGGGGCTCCCAGACCAGCAGACTAGCCTGTCCAAAGGGGGCTCCCACGGTTGGCCTGCCAAGAAACAAACAGTCCACTAGGCCAGTGGTTCCCAAACTTGTCAAGGACCCCCAAATTGACAGTAATTAGCCCGCGGACCCCCTTTGGAAAATATATGCCAGGGACCCCCTATAAGAGAACATTTTTACGGCTCTAGCATTGATTCTCAACCATTTTAATTTCAACGACCCTCAGTTTGATATGCAATAGGCTACGGGCCCCCATTTAATGGCATTTCTATCTCTGGGACCCCAATGTATACCCCATCCATCCATCCATCTATCCATCCATCCATCTTCAACCGCTTATCCGTAGTCAGGTCGCGGGGGCAACAGCTCCACCAGAGTGCTCCAGACTTCCCTCTCCAGAGCAACATTAGTGACTTCCTCCTGGGGGATTCCGAGACGTTCCAAGGCCAGTGAGTCGATGTATTTCCTCCAACTGCGCCTTGGTCTGCCCCCTGGGGTCTCCTCCCAGTGGGACGTGCGCCGAGGACCTCCCTAGGGAGGCGCCCGAGGGGCATCCTAACCAGATGCCCGAACCACCTCAGCTGACTCCTTTCCAGGCGAAGGAATGTATACTGTAGTGTATAATTTAACTCTGAGAGTGTACAAGATTACCTGGTAACGGACGGACGGACGGACAGACACACGGACGGATGGACACACGGACGGAGTGCAAAACATACTCTCCCCATGCCTTCGGCTGGTGGAGACAATAAGGAAGGTTTGAGGGGCAAGGATGTGCCTTCCAGATCCTTTGTACTACACATCTTGCTGAATAAACCTACTAAGCTGATCTATAGTTGCTGCCTGATCATTTCATCTGTGAATTGTTGACGCTGAACTTCCACGAGCAGATCTCTCAACTTCAATCACCACAGCACCTCCCACAGTCTGCTTTTCGCAAATCTGCGTTCAGTCTCTGCACTAGGTCTCTCTCTCTCTCTCTCTCTCTCTCTCTGTGTCTCTCTATCTGCCTCTCACGCATGCGTGCATGGCGCACACACGCACGTGCGCACGCACTGTTTTCATAACACTTTCTGTCCCTCTCTCCCACTGCCTTTGTGGTTTTCAGAAGTGGTCAACATATAATTACATGTGTTGTCGCAAAAAAAAAACACAACAGACCAACCAACCAACCAACACACAGGCTGCCATTGACAAGTGACACGCAGGCAGCCAGAATGATGCACTCGACAACCCGCTCAACTCTCCTCACCTCTCTGTTCAGCCAGCGGCCTGCTTGTTTCAGGGACTTGAATGTTATTCACCCTGAGAAAAGAGAAATAACGTAGTTCTTCTCTTCTTCTTTTTTTAGCGCGTGGAAGGAACACGTTATTCCGACCAGTTCCTTTCCCCTCCATCAGGCGCCCCGGCTGGCCAGGGGGAGGTAGTTTAGAGACCAGGATTACTGCATGTTTTTGTGAGGGTACCTACCCTAGGGGACACGGAGAGAACATGCAAACTCCACACAGAAAGGCCCTTTCGCCAACCCTGCCTCGGGCATGGGCACTGATGACGCGGAGGAGGGAACACGCCCACAGCGTCCTCAGCGGGAATCGAACCCAGGCAGGACCTTCTAGCTGTGAGGCGACAGCACTATAGGCTACCGACTGTGCCACCGTGCCCCCGACTAAGTTCTTCTCTGATACAGTTATATCCTAGGCTAGGACCATGTTGATGTTTGATGGTATGGTTAATGTTAGAGGTAGGATCAAATAAGAAAGACTATTATCTGTATAATGTATACTGTACAATGATCGTAGACCAGGCCAGGCCCGGCGCCACGAGGGGTCAAAGGGGGTACTTGAACCCTCAACCCGACCTCCTTTTAATAATGTCAATAATAAAATATAAAACTACCTTTTGTGCTGGATTGGTTTTCTAGTGATATTTGGCAGTGATATTCACTAGCAGCACTGGTTATAACAACTCGAAACATGCTGCTACAAACAAAAACATGTATTGTACAGGCATGCAAGGAACATCTAACATGCGTCATGGCCATCTCCCATCTGGAAAGAACAGGAAGTACGACATTCCTGAGGCACAGGAATTTAACACATGTTAATTCGGATCAACTGAATGTATGTGTCTGACATATGATTGTCTGCCATTGGGGGGGAGGGGTGCTATTGATGCAGTGGATCAGAGCAAGTGGCAAAGTGGGCTGTGGACTATTGTGGACACGCTGAAGAATGTATTCTCTGAGCACAGACTCAGTTCACTTAATGCGGTCTGCAGGTTAATATCAGAATACTGATATGTTATTGATTTCAGCTGTTACAATAACAAACATGCAAACATGACCCACTTTAATTACTTCAGTCTATATTAGTAGCTTAATGACTAGTACTAGCCTTTTTTATGTCCAATATTTGCATTTCAGTTCATAATCATAAAGTTAACATAACATATAAATGTATTTGAAATTAAATAAAAAATATTACTTTTCCGGATTCCAATTAAAAAAATAGGTGAAAATAATTCAGGATTCCAATAAAAAAAAAAAGCAGATCTACAAGCTCAAAATGCATCGCACTGCGACACGTTTTGAGCTTGTAGATCAGCTACTTTTGACTATATGCATTGTGGCCCTCTGGAGTGAGTTTGAAATAATAGGCCCTCTCCATCATCAAAGTTGCCCACCCCTGCCCTATCCAATGTTGTTTTGTAGCCTACTGTGATGTTGGCAAATGGCAATAATAGCACAGTAAAGATGATATAATCTAATATGATGTGTGTAGTTCTTTATAGATCTAGCCTCTTCATTTTTATCTCAAAGTGCACCAGATTGAAGCATTTTCATCGCAAATTTAAAAAAAAAATATTGCATATGACCAGCTGAGTCATAGAACTGACACTGCCTGCTTGATTTTGCAACACAATATGATTTTTTTTTTTTTAACTGTTTTTGTTTGTAGCAGCATGTTTCGAGTTGTTATAACCAGTGCTGCTAGTGAATATCACTGCCAAATATCACTAGAAAACCAATCCAGCACAAAAGGTAGTTTTATATTTTATTATTGACATTATTAAAAAATGCCCCCTCAAAAATCTCAATTGACCCCTCAGTCATTTCATCCTGGCGCCGGGCCTGGACCAGGCTCCAACAGGGGTCTGTTATTTTTCCATAGTCAAATCTTTTCCCACAAAATAGCCATAATACTAGGCTACAGTATGTATATTGGTGTGTGTGCATGTGTGAATGGGTGAATATAGATTAACGACGCTAGGCTTTTCAATGTGCTTAATGAAACCTATTTGTCTAATTCACAGTTATCTTATACATCAGGTACAATCAAAATGTACTTTTGTCATAGGCCTATACTTTTTTTTCTTACTAAAACATTAGGTGGTAACACCTTATCAAAATATGTCCATTCTGCAAATATCAGCACAATACACTAGTGGTTACTTATTTTGTATCAATACTGTATTTACACAACTCAAGTAGAGACGGATGGTAACGTGTTCTACAGAGGACTCAAACTATGGTTGAAATCAAATCAACTGTTCACATATAGCTTCTGACTGGTTACTAGAGTGATTATGTTTACTTTTGTATTGGAGATTATGTAATGGGTATTGTAATTTTGCTGTAAATATTATTAGAATGTTATTCTTTGTACTTGATTGGGTGTTTTTTAAACTATAGTGTCACTGTATTTTTTAGAAAAGTCTCCTGTGGACAAGTGGTGAAAACTGCATCTACAATTTGTACAACTGTGCAATGAGCAATGTAATTGTTATGTCCATATCAAATAAATAAACATTGTGTACAAAGTTAACATTATACAACCTATAATAACCTCTACACTTTTTTTGCCGCAGAGTGCAAATGATGTTCAGCGGCAGAGTGCAACCTCCACTCCAAATAATGGTGTTGTTTTTCTGCAAACCCAAACAAATGTATACAGACATATCATATCCACTGAATGTATACATTATATGGCTGTAATTAGTGCTACACAATGAATAGAAAAAAATATCTAGATTCAGACACCTACAGTATGCAATCACATTTTGTGAAGATTCATGAAGAATCGTGCAGCACTATAGTTGGCTCTTATATATTTGTTTTATGGGTTTTTTTTAAAATATATATATATATATATATATATATATATATATATATATATAAATATTTTCCTGTGGAAAAAAAAGAGAATCATGTGAGAATTGTGATCTCGATTCTTGTGGAGGAAAACAAAATCGAGATTCACATTTGAGAAGGAATGGTGCAGCACATAGCTGTAATGCATATATCCTGTTTTCGCTCAGCCCTGCTATATGTTCCCATGTATGGGGTTTGTTTTGAGGAAACGTAGGGCTGAGGGAACATAGGAACTCTCACCACTGCATCGTAAAGTCCTTATATTGTGCCGTTAATTCCACATGCAGGAAATCCACACTCACTCAATGTATGGCACCGTGCGACCACAAAGCCACTCGTAATGGCAGCCACAGGGCTCTTGTTTTACTCATAGACCGTGGCGGTGTATGTATGCTGTGTGATGTGTGTGACGCCATATGTAACATGTGATCATCTGACACACTGAAATCCTGCTAGTCTGTGTCCTCCTTTGCCCTCTCTCTGCCACAGTGAGACTAGCAGTGTTGATTTTGTCGACTAAAAACGAAGATGAAAAATGTTTTGTCGACTACCTTTTTCCACTGGCGAAAACTAAATGGAAACTAAATAAAAACTAAGCTACGAGCACGACACGTTGTGAGCTTGTAGCTCGGCTATTTTCAGCAAGTGTAAAAGCAGCCATCACGACAGCATCAAGGCCCGCCAAAAATACATTTTAGTCGACTAAATCAACCGTAGATTTAGTCGACTAAAATCGCATGGCATTTAGTCGACTTAAACTAGACTAACACTAAAACATTCCAGGTGACTAAAATGTGACTAAAACTAAAGGAAAACTATTCAAAAGACTATGACTAAAACTAAAATCAAATTTTGCTGCCAAAACAACACTGATGCCATGTGATCTGACACACTGACATCCTGCTAACCGGTGTCCTCCTCTGCCCTCTCTCTGCCACAGTGATGCAATTACAGCTTATATAGACTTGGCAACCTGTGGCAGGGCAGCTAACAAGCACTGGTGGAAAGAGTAGGCTAAGGCTATACTCACATTGTTTTACTTAAAGGGGAAAACCACCCATTTTCAACATTTTACTATGTCATTAATATACCTTAGAGCTGTTGTGTGGAAATAATAAAAAAGTCCCCCCATTCTGTGTTTCCTAGAACTGTAATTATGAAAAAAAATCATTAACATGGTGAAACACATGTGTTTCACCATGTTAATGATTTTTTTCAGACCTCTAGTTCTAGAAAACACATAATGGGGGGACTTTTTTTATTATTTCCACACAACAGCTCTAAGGTATATTAATGAATGTTGAAAATGGGTGGTTTTCCCCTTTAAGTATCAATACTGGATGGAAGATGAAGTCCATTACAAGTAGAAGTCCTGTATTCAAAATGTACTCAAGTAAAAGTACAAAAGTATCAGCATCAAAATGTACTAAAAGTAAAAGTACAGAATGGTTTTGTAATATTGTTCTTATTTAATTTTTTGTTTTGTTTTCTGAGCTTTTCAGGTTTTTTGGGTGCAATCATTTGCACCCAAAAAACCTGAACTTTTAACATTCAGTAGATTTTCTGGGGTTTTCTGGCTCAAACAAGTCTTAAGTGCTTGCTGATTGTGATGTCACAGCCTGCACATCCCATATTTCCATGCGATTTGCCAGCAGATGTCAATGTTTTTACTGTTTTGCCCGTTTTCATTGCAGCTCAAAAGGCTTCCAAACCCCCAGAGAAAACTCCAGGCCACAGAAAATCCACTGAAGGTTTTTTTGGGTGTAATTGAGGTCATAAAACCTAGTAGAAAAACGAAAAATAAAAATAAATGAAAAGTAATGTCATCAAACCTTTAAAGTTTAAAATGTGTACAAAATCTTTTGAAAATAGCAGATCTACAAGCTTACAATGTGTCCCACCACGAGGCATTGTGAGCTTTTTGTGAGCTTTTTGCTCTTTTCAAATTATCTAAATGTATATAGGGCTGAATCAAAATTGTAATCCAAATTGAAATCTCCAAAGTAGGCCTAACCAGTAACCACTAACTAAAGTTTTCAAATTATTGTAGTGGAGTAAAAGTAAAAATGCTGGCTCTGAGATGCAGTGGAGTAGAAGTAAAAATGTATAAATACTTCCAAGTACAAATACCTCAGAAAAAGTACAGTACTTAAGTAAATGTAATGAGTTAATACTTTCCACCACTGCTATAACAAGCGCCACTGTGTGCTCAGCTAAGTGGACAGAGTCTGCCCCCTGCAGGTGGAAACGAGCGTTTGCTGGTGCTAATGAGACACTGGGTGCCATTATTGACTATAGAATGCCTGCAGAAATTCTGTCTTGCCTTTTCACTCCATTATTGATATAGCCCTAAAGGGCAAAGGCATTTTTGGATCGATATACAGCTTGTAGTAGCACATGCACGATGGATTCAGGTTGATGAAACAAATGACTAGGGTACGTATCTGATGAGACAGAATGAGATGTGAATGTGATCATTTTACTTACTGTTACGATACAGCGTCATAGATATGGACATCTAAACCAGTGGTTCCCAAAGTGGGGTCCGGGGACCCCCAGGGGTCCTTGAGGGAGTTCGAGGGGGTCCCCAGCTAAATGATAGTTTGTAACCAAATGGACCCTTATGGGTCTGTAACTCTGAGAGTGTACAAATGGAACCAAACGGGTCCATTTGTACACTCTCAGAGTTAAATTAACAGTGATTTTACAATATAAATTGGGGGTCCCAGAGATAGAAATGCCATTAAATGGTGGTTCTGTAGACTGATGCATGTCAAACTGGGGGTCCTTGACATTAAAAGGATTGAGAATCACTGCTAGAGACGCAAAAGTCTTATCGTATGGGGGTGTCCCTGCATGGCATATCTTTTCAAATGGGGGTCCGCGGGCTAATTACTGTCAATTTGGGGGTCCTTGACGTAAAAACGTTTGGGAACCACTGCTGTAGGCCAGCTGTAGGGAATTAATAATTCCTCAGAAGGTCTGAAGAAGTGCTTTGGCCCGAAACATTACCACCTTTTTTTTTCTTTTCTTTTTTTGTAATGTTTTCTTTTTGTGGCTTTCGCCTTTATTTTATATTTTTGGAGGGACAGACAGTAGGCTGACAGGAAATGGGGAGAGAGGAAGACATGCAGTAAAGGCCGTCGGGATCGGGAGTCGAACCCGCGGCACACTGCCAGACTGGATTACCAGCCAAGGTGCCTGGACCACTGAGCCATGGCCCAGGCCAACATTACCACCTTTAAAGTAAAGAATTATTGGGAGCTGAAATTGGTGTGCAGACTTTTTTATTCTCACTCTATGACTGTCGTTGATCCGGCACCCAGCCGTACTCTATGACTGTCGGCACCCAGCCGTACTCTATGACTGTCGTTGATCCGGCACCCAGCCGTACTCTATGACTGTCGTTGATCCGGCACCCAGCCGTACTCTATGACTGTCGGCACCCAGCCGTACTCTATGACTGTCGTTGATCCGGCACCCAGCTGTACTCTATGACTGTCGTTGATCCGGCACCCAGCCGTACTCTATGACTGTCGTTGATCCGGCACCCAGCCGTACTCTATGACTGTCGGCACCCAGTCCTACTCTATGACTGTCGTTGATCCGGCACCCAGCCGTACTCTATGACTGTCGGCACCCAGCCGTACTCTATGACTGTCGTTGATCCGGCACCCAGCTGTACTCTATGACTGTCGTTGATCCGGCACCCAGCCGTACTCTATGACTGTCGGCACCCAGCCGTACTCTTATGACTGTCGTTGATCCGGCACCCAGCTGTACTCTATGACTGTCGTTGATCCAGCACCCAGCTGTACTCTATGACTGTCGTTGATCCGGCACCCAGCCGTACTCTATGACTGTCGTTGATCCGACACCCAGCTGTACTCTATGACTGTCGTTGATCCAGCACCCAGCCGTACTCTATGACTGTCGTTGATCCGACACCCAGCTGTACTCTATGACTGTCGTTGATCTGGCACCCAGCTGTACTCTATGACTGTCGTTGATCCGGCACCCAGCCGTACTCTATGACTGTCGTTGATCCGACACCCAGCTGTACTCTATGACTGTCGTTGATCCGACACCCAGCTGTACTCTATGACTATCGTTGATCCGGCACCCAGCTGTACTCTATGACTGTCGTTGATCCGACACCCAGCCGTACTCTATGACTATCGTTGATCCGGCACCCAGCTGTAGGCCTACTCTATGACTATCGTTGATCCGGCACCCAGCTGTAGGCCTACTCTATGACTATCGTTGATCCGGCACCCAGCTGTAGGCCTACTCTATGACTGTCGTTGATCCGGCACCCAGCTGTACTCTATGACTGTCGTTGATCCGGCACCCAGCTGTACTCTATGACTGTCGTTGATCCGACACCCAGCTGTACTCTATGACTGTCGTTGATCCGACACCCAGCTGTACTCTATGACTGTCGTTGATCCGACACCCAGCTGTACTCTACTAGAATTTCGCGGGCCTTCGGCCCGCTCATCCCAGAGTTGCGTTGCCCTGTGTTGCGATACAGAAGTCCACAGATACAGAAGTGCACAGTGACACGCGTTGTATGCAGCTGTTTTGTGTTGCAGCGCGCGTGTAGTGTTGTTGTTGTTATCCATATATGCGCCTCGGTTCGTCCCGTTTGTTCCGCGCCAGGTGTCGACGCAGTCGTTGGCGCAAATTTCTGATTATTTTAACTGTGTATGTAATCGCGGCTAGTAGCACACATTTTTTTTTAGGAGCACGATGAAAAGTTATCAAATAATGTGTTTGAGGGCCCTCCTATATACAGCTTTAGTCCCCACACGTCTAAATATTTGCCATTGATAAAGAACAGAGAAATTAGGTCGAAATGCCACTAAATATGACGTAAATTAAAATGTATTATATATATATTTGTTTTTAATTGAATGTAAATACTTTACTTATAAAAAAACCTGGCAACCCGCACCCCGCGGTCATTTTCCGCTAACCGGAGCGGTGCTCCCTAGGAATACTGGACAACTCACCCGGTGCCTGCCCGTTTTTCCTCCCGGAATTTTCCCCAGTGAGGGGGATAACTTTGTAATATGCTATTGGCTGTTTGTATTCTTTTTGGAAAAATATAAAAAGATACTCCTGTGGAAAGGCTATATTATTTTACTTATATTGACCCTATAAACAATTTAGTATGATTTAGTATATGTAATGTTTTTCCCACTCAAATGGTACCTCGTCAGATAATACCCACATAGCCTACAACAACTTCTGTGAACAGACTTCACTGTAGTAGCTTTTCATAAATATATTTGTACTTAGGCTGTCTGCTGTCGTGAATGTTTATAGTTAGAGAAACACACAAAATCTGCTCTCCCACCGACGTCATGTGTCCGTTTATCTCCAGCCGTACAGACTCCATTTGACGCGTCTTATCTACTTTAATACCCACATAGCCTACAACAACTTCTGTGAACAGACTTCACTGTAGTAGCTTTTCATAAATATATTTGTACTTAGGCTGTCTGCTGTCGTGAATGTTTATAGTTAGAGAAATTCAAAGTCCAGCCGACTCCTGTGGAAAGGCTATATTATTTTACTTATATTGACCCTATAAACAATTTAGTATGATTTAGTATATGTAATGTTTTTCCCACTCAAATGGTACCTCGTCAGATAATACCCACATAGCCTACAACAACTTCTGTGAACAGACTTCACTGTAGTAGCTTTTCATAAATATATTTGTACTTAGGCTGTCTGCTGTCGTGAATGTTTATAGTTAGAGAAACACACAAAATCTGCTCTCCCACCGACGTCATGTGTCCGTTTATCTCCAGCCGTACAGACTCCATTTGACGCGTCTTATCTACTTCAATACCCACATAGCCTACAACAACTTCTGTGAACAGACTTCACTGTAGTAGCTTTTCATAAATATATTTGTACTTAGGCTGTCTGCTGTCGTGAATGTTTATAGTTAGAGAAATTCAAAGTCCAGCCGTCTGCTGTCCAGCCTCTCCCACCCCTCACTGGGGAAGCCGTGTGTGTGTCACAGCAAAAGTGGTGACCTATAGAATCCTGTACATAGAAGCATCACGCAATCGTCTCCATCCCTGTGTGGGTCACGTGGTGGGCTTTGAGCCAATGGGAGAGGGAATGTAGTGTTGCCAGGTCCGCGTATTGTAAGCGAGTGGTAGTGTGTGTAAGTAGCGTGTTGAATGGCATTTTTTCTGTGCTTGTTTTCATAGACGTGGCAACAAATTAGGCGGGGGTGTCGGTGCTTGTGGCGTGTTTGTGTTTGTTATTGATATTGATATTGTTTGCGAGTGTGGACGGGAGCCGGCTTTAGTGGCAGTGCGATGACAATTTGTACGCGGTTGGTGTTGAGTGTGGCCGTGCGGCGCGACATGAGGAGATAGGGAACGGAAGACGCGGAGGGTAAGTGTGTGACGTGTTAGTGTGTTGTTGCAGTGTGTGTTGCAGCGTGTTGCAGCGTGTCAGTGACGTAGTAGCTGGTGACTTTTTCTTTTCGTGGTTTGGGCTTGGGGACACCTTTTCAAATGTATAATAGATGACTGTCGTTGATCCGGCACCCAGCCGTATACATGTAGGTAATTGGATGTGCGTGTCTGTCGGCTGTTTGTTCAGCCTCTTTTGCTGACAATAATGATTGTGACATGAAGCGTGTGATACAACAGCTTATGGTATAATTGCACATTGTAAACCAAAAGTCATCTCTAGACTTATGCCATGTGTGCCAGTAATTACCCTCTCCCCATGTGCCAAAGTTGGCACCCATGCACTAGAATCTATTCTAGATGCTGCATAATGCACATAATATTAGTTTGAGCATCGCATACAGTTCACACAATTAAAGTGATGGACTTTGAAAGGATCTGCCCATGAAAATGTCCTCTTTCAAGGCCGTTCCTCAGAGGCCCTTCATTCCCTTTCCCTTTCCCCTTTTATGCTATTAAGCTGTATAAGAGTCTCCCTGTTAGCCTGCCTCTCTGGAGCTTCCCTGACCTCAGCCTGACTGCCTGAGAGCCCCACAGCCAAGACTTAGTAATGAGCTATTAGACTTGACAGTAGGCAACCAGGGAGAGGCTCCCTCTTCACCACCACCTCCTCCTCCTCCTCCTCTCTTCCAGAGCAGTCTGAGAGAATCTTATGCCAGTGGTTTCCAAAGTGGGGTCGGGGGACCCCCCAGGGGTCCTTGATGTCCCCAGCTAAAGGATATTTATAGGAACACGCACGCACGCATGCACGCACACACGCATTTAGTAAAGGCACAGTAAATTATCATATTGTATTTTAATAATGTATTGGAATATCTTTCCTCTCCCAAACATTTTTACTACCGAAACATAGACTTTTACCTTCAAATATATATATCCCCCGGTGAGTTCCTTGACAGTTCGTCGTTGTATATGTTGTGGTCAGTTCATTGTGCATTTCTAGTTATTTCCTAGTCCTAGTTATTTTTTCAGTTGTTCCTATTGTTCCTTGTGATTTTTCCATGTGGGTTTTTGGGAATTAAACCTCTTGAACATTCACTTCTCTGCCTGGCCTGGTCGTTCTGCATTTGAGTCCTATACCTCTGTGTCCGCACCGTGACAACGGCCTATACATATGGCTCAGGTTAATGACCATTATGAAACTGACATCAAGATACCACTGCAACAAGCAGTTAATGAATGAATTAAGCAGTTAATGATTAAGCACGGAAATACACTATTTAGCTAACAAAGGGTGAAGCTGGCTCCATCCTATAGCTCCGTTTGGAACCTCATACTAAGCTTTAGCTCCGAGAAGAGGCTCCGTGTCAGGATATCCCTGCACGGGTAGAAATGGGGTTGAGTCGTCGAAAAACAGCTGGCAAAACCCCTTTTCGCATTATCGTTTCCAAAAAGTATAAGTTATCAGAACCGAGCTACAGATGATAAACTTAGGACAGGCACGCACATTTTTAAGACAGGGGGGAAACAACTGCTTAAATCAGGCTTAAATAAAAATGTAGTCCAGTCAACCCCCGTCCGCATGCACAGTACTGCTTCTGTATGATTGGAAGAATATGGTAATGGCTGACTTCATAAGCGTTGTAAGCGGTTGTTTCACCTCGATCTGTCTAAAAATGTCACCTGCTCGTCCTAAGTTTATCATTTGTAGCTAGCCAGAAATACCTTTTACTTCTTGGAAACGATACTGCGAAAGGGGTTTAACAGGCCCGGATTAACAATGGAATTTACTGGAGGGCCCGCAGCTTGCACTGTACGAGACTATTTCAAATGATAGCTAATGAATTTGTGGTTGAAACTGTGTGTCGGCCTATTAGTCAACACCCACAGAACTGCAACCATTATCCCCACATTGCGCCGGTCTGCAACTGGTCAGTCCAGATTGCTGCGATTTCTGGCGAAGTGGATGCAAGTTGTGTGACTAGTTGCATTGGTGTGAACTGGGGCCTGGTATTAACATATGGGATCTCCGCTTTGTTCTATATATACACGTGTTATCCTGATTGATCCCAGGAGCACCTTTTCACTATTTTTAAATGTTTTATACCTGCACACCTCCTGAGTACCTGGTTGCTTCCTTGCCTCAAACATTAAACTCTGTTCATTGTTGATGGCATTTAATGTTTGTGTTAGTGACAAAACAAACATTAAACTCTGTTCATTGTTGATGGCGTCCTAAAGTCGGCTCTTCTATGCTACTGAACATTTCTGACGAGCCGAAATCATTCCTCAGAGCAGCAGTCGCACCCAGATAGACAGCAGAGAGCTCTCTAGGGACTCAGAGCAGCAGTCGCACCCAGATAGACAGCAGAGAGCTCTATAGGGACTCAGAGCAGCAGTCGCACCCAGATAGACAGCAGAGAGCTCTATAGGGACTCAGAGCAGCAGTCGCACCCAGATAGACAGCAGAGAGCTCTATAGGGACTCAGAGCAGCAGTCGCACCCAGATAGACAGCAGAGAGCTCTCTAGGGACTCAGAGCAGCAGTCGCACCCAGATAGACAGCAGAGAGCTCTCTAGGGACTCAGAGCAGCAGTCGCACCCAGATAGACAGCAGAGAGCTCTATAGGGACTCAGAGCAGCAGTCACACCCAGATAGACAGCAGAGAGCTCTATAGGGACTCAGAGCAGCAGTCGTACCCAGACAGCAGCAGAGCTTTAGCTTTCGGAGCAACAGTCGTACCAGCAGTGATGAGTGCACTTCATGGCTCGCTCTGCTTGTGCACAAGTAGGCCATACATGGTCTACTTGTGTGCAAGGCGCAAGTTGGCATCTCGATTGAGTGCATTTCTAGTTGAGTACTGTACTTAAGTAAAGTAAAGTAAAGTAATGTAAGTACAAGCTGCTAAAAGGTAGAATGAAGCCATGGACAGACCAATTTCTGACCAATCACACCGTCTGAACATGCGAGAACATCTCGGGAGGTGCAAGCATTTCATTTGGGAGGGATCTACAACAAATGGTCCGGCCAGAAATAGACGGGGCCTTGCTTATCGTAACATTTTGTACCAATGTGGTATGCTCCCTGACCACTTAGCTACCAGGTATGGATAACGCACTTCAAATGATTAGAAGTAATGAAAACTCTCACATTGGTCACAGAAAAAAAAGGGTTATTTTCCACATGGCCACTGCAGACAGCATAAGGCTTCTCTCCAGTAATGTCTCCTGAATCATTCAAATTCTGGCCACATTGGTCTTCTCAGCAGTAAGAATTGTCTCAAGTATGGATGCACATATGGCGCTTTAAATTATCTGAGCACTTATAACTCTTCCCACATTGTTCACAGAAGTAAGGCTTCTCTGTACTATGAACCAGCTGGTGTTTTTTGAGGCGAGGCTTTATTTTGAAGCTTTTATCACACTTGTCACATGCGTAAGGCCTCTCTGCAGTATGAGCTATCTGATGGCTTTTGAGGATAGACTTGGTTGCGAAGCTTTTCGCACACTGAACACACGAGTGCGGCTTCTCTCCAGTGTGGGTGAGTTGATGATACGTTAAAGATTGTGCATGCTGAAAACTCTTCCCACATTGTTCACAGCAGTAAGGCTTCTCTCCAGTATGGATGCGTTCATGACCCTTTAATTGATTTGAATTACGGAATCTCTTCCCACATCGTTCACAGCAGTGAGGCTTTTCTCCAGCATGGATGAGCATATGATACTTTATTGACTGTACAGAACGAAAACCCTTGCCACATTGCTGACAGTGGTATGGCTTCATTGCAGAGTGTACTCTCTGGTGACTATCAAGATGAGACCTTCTGCTGAATCTTTTCTCACACTGGGCACAGCTGTAAGGCTTTTCTCCGGTATGGGTGCGCTTATGAAACAATAATTTACTCGAACAACGGAAAGTCTTGCCGCACTGATCACAGACGTAAGGCTTCACTCCAGCATGGAGTAGCAGATGACTCTTTAATGTATTTTTGGCTGCAAAACGCGTACCACACTGGCCACAGCAGAAAGCCTTCACTCCAGCATGCATGCGCTGATGAGTCCTTAAATTTGACATCTGACGAAAACTCTTACCACATTGGTCGCAGGAAAAAGGTTCCTCCCCTGTGTGTATTCTGTTGTGCGTCACAAGATAATTCTTAAAGGCGAAGCTTTTACCACATTGTTCACAGCTGTAAGGCCTCGCTCCAGTATGGCTGCGTTTATGAATCTTTAACTGTACCGGTCCGTCAAAACTCTTCCCACATTGTTTACAGTTATAGGACCTGGTTAGATGGACGCGCTGGTGAGTCTTTAATTGATTGGACTCACAGAAACTTTTCCCACATCGATCACAGTAGAAAGGCTTGTCTGCAGTGTGGCTGCGCTGGTGGCGCTTTAAAGACGACAACTCAAGAAATCGCTTCCCACATTTATCACAGCCGTGAGGCAGCTCTCCGCTGTGTACCTTTTTCTGGTGTTCCTCGAGGTTAGGCAAGTATTTGAAGAGCTTCGGACACTGGCCACAGCCGTAAGGCTTCTCCTCTCCGGTGTGAATTCTCAGGGTTTTTTGCGGGTCAGAGGATGCGCCGAAGCTCTTCCTGCGCTGACCGTGAGAGGGATGTTTTGGTTTCACCGGGGGCGGTGCCGGAGAGTTATCTGAGAATAGAAAACAATAACAGATTAATTATAAATATGTAAAATGTCAGGCATTTATATAGTCATTCCATTTGCAACACATAAGCTCTGGGTCTCTGCCTTGTATTTATTATGCAAATGTATCCATGGTATTATAAGCGTAAGCTTATAGTGTCAGCTAATGAGTAACCTGCCCCAGCCAGTGTGATTTCTGGTCTAGAGGGTTGGGTGCCGGCGAAAACAGATCACTGATATGTGCGCCCGAAAGAAAGAAAGAAAGAAAGGCAAACTTACTAAGGTCCATGTTGTCTTCAGGTTCCTGTTTCATAGAAACGGTGCTGGCTTGTGGTGGAGGACTCACCTCTGGGCTGGACCGCACACACTGGGCTGTAGATGAAGGTTGAATGCAAAACAGAGGGTACAGAGAGTGTAAGGATGTTTTCAAAGACAGGGCTGTGACTCAAGATACATTTGGCGTGTGTGTGTGTGTGTATATGTGTGTGCGTGCGACAGAGACAGAGAGAGAGAGTGTTCTGTGTTGGTCTCACGTGAATACTGGACAACTCACCCCGGTGCTTGCCTGTTTTTCCTCCCGGAATTTTCCCCAGTGAGGGGGATAACTTTGTAATATGCTATTGGCTGTTTGTATTCTTTTTGGAAAATATATAAAAAGATACTCCTATGGAAAGGCTATATTATTTTACTTATATTGACCCTATAAACAATTTAGTATAATTTAGTATATGTAAGGTTTTGCCCACTCAAATGTTACCTCGTCAGATAATCCCAACATAGCCTACAACAACTTCTGTGAACTGACTTCACTGTAGTAGCTTTTCATACATTATATTTGTACTTAGGCTGTCTGCGGTCGTAAAAGTTTATAGTTAGAGAAATTCAAAGTCCAGCCGTCTACTGTCCAGCCTCTCCCACCCCTCACTGGGGAAAATTCCGGGAGGAAACGGAAAAGGGGTGAGTTGTCCTGTTACCTCTCACGCTTGTATCACGGCATCCTGCACATACGTGAGATGTCAAAATTAATTGGAATAAAAAACAAATTACCCAACTCAAAGTCCTGGAAGTGCTGGGGCGGTCGTCTCCGTCTCTGCCCCCGTCCCTGGCACTCTGTTGCTGCTGAACTCATCTTCACCTGCAGGCTGGACTCCATAGACGGTTCTGGAATGATTAGAATGAAGGCAGTGGTTCAGGGCCCACTTGGATCAAAGGTTTGGACAGCCCACCCATCTGATTCTCAACATGGCAGCCGTTCGGCTGAGTCCAAGATAATCTTGATCTGGTCAACCCACCCTCCTAAAAAAAACACATCTCGATTTATTTGAACAAAAGAAACGTTCAAATGCAAATTTTAAATATGCTTTGCGTTTCATTAAAAAAAACGAAAATACAATGAGGGCTGATTCTCTTGCAAAGAAGCTACAACAACATAATGCAAATGACTTCTGGAAAGAAATCAAGGTATGAAATAAGTGCAAAACATCGCTACCAACCAACATTGATAAGGCTACTGGCTCAGAGGAGATTACTCAACTGTGGCAGAAACATTATTATGAACTGTTCAACTGCGTTCAAAGCAATGCCTTTATAGTGGGCAACATTGACAACAGTGAGGATGTTACCATAGTGGGCAACATTGACAACAGTGAGGATGTTACCATTTCCCCACAAGAAATCCACGATGCAATCAGAGTACTTAAAGATAACAAGGCATGTGGTATGGACAAAATATCGGCCGAGCATTTCAAATTTGCAAGCAGAAAACTCTGTCCCTTACTCTCTATCTGCTTCACTGGGTTTTTAATATATGGTGTTTTACCAAGTTCTATTGTATCAGTCTTATTAGTGCCCGTTATTAAAGACAAGTCTGGGAAGCTGAATAGCTCCGATAATTATCGACCAATAGCCCTGGCCAGTATTTTATCCAAGGTCCTGGAGAGGACTATACTGAACAGACTGGAGAAGTTTGTCCTGACGTCTGACAACCAGTTCGGTTTTAAACCTAAACATGGTACCGATATGTGTATCCTTGCCCTAAAGGACATTTTAGATTTATATAACGGGCATAATACCACTATTTTTACGTGTTTTATTGACTTATCGAAGGCCTTTGATCGTGTCAGTCACGAAAAATTGTTTAATAAATACAGAACAGAGGGGTTCCTACTTCTTTAATAAGAATCCTGGCCTTTTGGTATGCACACCAAACAATGTGTGTTAGATGGGGTAACTGTGTGTCGTCACATTGTACCGTGAAAAATGGCGTCAGACAGGGAAGCATTTTATCCCCTTTGCGTTTTAATTTATATATGGATGACCTATCTAAACAGCTAAACAGCTGTGATACAGGGTGTCGGGTCGGCGACACAGTCATCAACCACTTGATGTACGCAGATGATTTGGTCATCCTATGCCCATACAGTGCTGGCCTTCAGCAGTTACTGAGGGTCTGCTCTCAATATGGCTCAGACTGTGACATTATTTATAATGCGAAGAAGAGTAACATCATGATTGTAAGAACCAGTAAACTGTCATTTCCAGTCTTTTTTCTGTCTGGCACAACCCTTAAAGTCTGTGATGAGGTAAAGTACTTAGACCACTATTTAACAAATTACCTATCTGATGATAGGGACATCTACAGGCAACGTAGAATGCTATATGCACAAGCAAACATGATTGTTCGTAAGTTTAGTATGTGTTCAACTTCGGTGGGGGGGGGATTCAGATTTTACGGGGGCCAGTTTCGAATTGCAGCCGTCCGTAGGTGCCCTTCCACAGACTTCTGATTGGTCCCCGACTGACTAACCAGCAGGCTCTTTCTGACGTGTTCCGCCATGTTTATGTTGAATTTGCTAGAACATCATTTTTGGAAAAAAACAAACATGATATGCCCAGTCACCATGCTGCGCCTGTGATGTTCCTTTTTATTGACACCAAGTTTTAAAAAAAGAATTGAACGCGCAGAATATCAATACGAAGCAACTGAAAAACACATTATTTCAATGGTAGTGGATGGAGAGAAAGGATTTTTGTCCAACCACGAAATAGCAACCAATGGGTGCGAAGGGGGGCACAACCATGGGCGGGACTTGACAAATGTTTTTTGACCGCAGGTACGTCACTGTTGTTCAAACGCTGTGTTGTGAAATGTTTGTTTGTCTGAAATGTTCATTTGTCTGTTTCTAACTATATGGTTGTTTATTAAAACGCAGATGCTGTACTGTATGGTGATCACTGAACAAATTATAACATCAGCGCGCAGGGATGGATTAACCCCCACCAGGGCCCCTGGGCCGGTAATATTTGCAGGGCCCCCATAGCGCGCGTGCGCGCAACATTTTCGTGTTTTTAAATCATCTTTTTAACCTAAATTTAACAAAATCAACAGCCAATGGAGGGTCCCAGGAGCCCTTTTCAGGACGTCAAACCTAGTACCTCACAGTCCAATTTCCCCCGAAGGGCCCCTGAATGCCAAGAGCCCCTGGGCCACGGCCCCACTGGCTAATTTGTCCCTGTCAGCGCGTCAGCCAGTTCCAACCACGGGATCGTCCCCCTCAGTAGCTCCGTATAAAGGCTCATACATAGTCTGGATTTTCGGTGGTGGGGTGACCACCGAACTACAACATGACGTCACGAGCCGCGGTGAAGAGCAAACCACCGCCACCGCTCCAGCCCTTCTCTCTGTTTTTACTCACCACCGTCCACCGCTCAACGTTATTTCAGCTCCTGTGGTCAGCTCACCACCGGAGCGGTGGTCACCTCACCACCGGAGCGGTGGTCACCTCACCACCGGAGTGGTGGTCATCTCACCACCGGAGCGGTGGTCACCTCACCACCGAAAATCCGGACTATGAATAGGCCTTAAGACGGACGCTCCTATAATAGAGAGCATGATACAACTACATGGCTGAACGGCTGGCTTAGTCGTCCGGGCCAACAGCGTGTCGCGGGTTCAAATCCCAATCCTGTCAACCTTTGCTGCGTGTCACTCCCCATCTTTCTCTCCCCATTTCGTGTCAGTCTAATGTCCTATCAAATAAAAGGCATAAAAAGCCCTTAACTCAGGGGTGGGCAACTGGCGGCCCGGGGGCCACATGCGGCCCCCGCCTTCACTTAATGCGGGCCTCAGGTTAATGTAATACTGTAATACTGATATAATATTGGTTTAAAATTCCACAACATGCAAACATGACCCGCTTTAATTACGTCAGTCTAAATTAGTAGCTCATTGCTTCAACACAAGTATAATTAAAGGCATTTAAAATTACATAAAAATGTTAATTTTCAGGATTCCAATTAAAAAAATAGCAAAAATTCAAGATTTAAATTCGAACATAGCAAAAATAGCCGATCTACAAGCTCAAAACGCGTCGCGAGATCGGCTATTTTTGCAACGACAGCAATATATGGCCCTAGGGAGTGAGTGTGGAAATGTAGTGGCCCTCTCCATCGTCAAAGTTGCCCACCCCTGCCTTAACTACACTAAAAATATTAAACGTACTACGGTACGTACTGATTTCCATGAGGTCTTCAGGTTCCTGTTTAATAGAAACGGTGCTGGCTGGTTCTGGAGGATTCTTCTTCACCTGCAGGCTGGACTGCACACACTGGGCTGGAACGAAGGAACACAATAAGGACTTGGACGTGAATTGGGTTGTAGATTGTGGCCATAATATAGATCTGAAATCAGTTGAACCCCTTTTTTTATTTTTGTATTATTATTATTTTTTAACTGCTCCTAGTATTATGATTTCTTCTATAGTATTGTATGACCGTATGTCTTGATGTATTGAATACACAGGACCACAATGGAAACACAGCCTCAAGGGTTTTTGTGTTATCCTTTTATAATTAATAAATAACAATAAAAAACGTATATACGTTGGCTATTTTCAAATAAATATTGAAGAAAATAAATAAAAAAACAAACCACACCTGTGTGAAGTGAGGGGCACTCTTCATACAGTCACTGTCAATGTGCAGGACAAAAATAGCCGATTTGCTCGTCCACATATGACGTAAATTCTCCATTCATTGTCAATGGGAATCTAATGTTTGTGTAAGACGACAATCTACACTATAGCTGAATATAGGAGGGGCTAGCGCCCCTCAAAAAGAAAGAAACAGAAATCTTGTCAATGGCATAACATATTTTCAGATGGGGGTCCACGGCCAAATACTTAATTTGGGGGTCCTTGACATGGAAACGTTTGTGAATCACTGATTTAAAGCATCCAATGGCCACTAATAGTGACTTATAATCAATACAAATAACACATAATAGTGATTACAATACATTATAAAATTATTATGAACTATGACAATTGTATCCCAATAGGAAGTCAGTGACTGACCAGCATTTATGAATGATTATGATACCCGACCATGTGAGGCATTGTAATGTGTTGTGATTCCATTATGAGTATGTGCGAGTGCGTTGAACTGCAATTACAGTGTTATAAGCATATTATGATACATTTATACAAAAACATGACCTTTATGAATCATAATATGCTTTTATAATGTGTTTGATCATTATGAGTTGCCTACTTACGAGTTATTAATTATAATTGCACAGTGGCATGAACAGATTATAATTCCTTATAGCAGCAGTGGTTCTCAGACATTTATCAACATCAAGGACCCCCTCAAGGACCCAGGGACCCCACGTTGAGAACAACCACATTATGATATGTACACATATAGAAGGGATGCATGCATAGCAAGTGTTACCAAACAAACTTTGATACCATGCAATTCAAAACTGGCCCCCGTAAAATCTGAATCTCCCCCCCACCCCCTTTTTCTCTCACTGTATATGTTTCTTTTCCCTTTTTACCTCCATTATGATGAATTCCTGTTCTGTTCTTTGTCTATATAGAAGTGTCTATTTGTACGTCTCTAAATGTTTTGATGAATTGAACATGGTGGACCCTCTTGTAAACAAGTGTAATGCTTAATTGGGTCGTCCACTCACAGTTAACAGCCTTTGTATTGAGTTTGTGCTTGAAATGTACTGTAATTCTGCAAACTGTTAATACATATTTCAATCAATCAAAAAAAACAAGATCACTTTTAAACATTGATCAAACTAGACACATACCTATTCTGTGTAACTTGATCACTGGCATCAACATGTTAGCGATATAAGCTTCGGTGCAGGTGCTCCTCAGAAGATGTTTTGATGAACAGTGTGGACACGAAACTCTGACCAATAAGTTGTGTTCTTTTGTTATGGTGATGTTTTCCATCCACTGCCTCCAGGGAATAGACGGCACCGCTTTTCGTCTGGTTTGGTCAACATCATCACCCAAGCTGTTCAAATGAAACACAATAAGCAGGCATTCGTAATGCCACGCACAGACGCTATAGAATACACGTAACTACAGACAGTTATTTAAACAGTAGTTTAAACTAGCTGAACCTAAACATAGCAGGCATGCATGGCTGCCTACCTCGCTGCTGCAAGGCTGACTTCACACCATATATACGTCCACACCTCCTCCAATAACAAAATACTTCTTAAAAGACGGTGTACAATATTTATTCCCTATAATAAACGATTCAAGTTTTACAAGCCAGCATACAACATTCCCGCGAGGGGTCCTTTGCAACGCGTGTGGAGTGGAGTCTCTGGACTGGAGTGACTGCAGTGTGTCAGTATCCACCAGTGTTGCCAGCTGTTGCGAGAAATAAGCAACCATGCCTATGAAAAAAAAACAAGCCCCATGAACAGGGACCGCTCCAAGGACGGAAGGGCAAGGAGGGGGGGGGCTTTACCCCCCCTTTGGTGGAGGTTTTTGTGGACCCCCTTATTCCTTAGCCCCCCTCCAAACAAGCTCAATTGACTGACTTCTACTTCTAAACCATAATCGCCATTGGCCAGCACCCGATAGCACCCCCAGTCACAATTTTCTGGAACTGTCACTGCCCATGAAGTGACTAAATTATCTGTATCTGTATTTTTGTACAACATACAGTATAGGCCTATACAGAGGCTATTTGAAATGAGCAGATCTACAAGCTCACAATCGTCACATAAATAAAATGTGTAATATTTGGAAGATTTTTGAATATGTTTAAGGGGGGCTTCCTCCTGGCACAAAACATTTTCAGGTTGGGGTTAGGGTAGGGACAAACAAATAAAAAGACATTTGGAGGGTCCACTACATCAACATTTGAGAACCATTTCAAATAGGCCTAAAAAAAACCTAAAGTTTATTTTAAAAGCTACTTTACATAAAAATAAGCTCAAAGTCGCTTATAATAAGTAGATATGGCAACACACACACGCACATGCACACACGCACACACGCACACGCACGCACACACGCACTCACACACGCACGCACACCCACACACACACACACACACACACACACACACACACACACACACACACACACACACACACGCACACACACACACACACACACACACACACACACACACACACACACACGCACACACGCACACACACACACACACACACACACACACACACACACACACACACACACACACCTGGAGGCTAGGGAGAAGCTACAGGCTTGTCTAAGGCCATACCCCGGTAGAGGGCGCTATAGGTCCGCGGGTTCATGTACTTTTTATTTGCATTGTAATCCCCATAGGGTTTTTTCAGATCGCCTCATAAAGAACTGTATGAAAAATAAACAAATCATCCCGTCCGTTTCACTCATTTGGATATGAAGAATCAACTGACTACAAGAAACCAGTCAAAACGCTGCTGCTGAATTTTCGCTAGGAACAGACTGTAGGCTATCAAAAGTGACTGCAGGCTGTCACCTCCCTGCAAGGACAGTTTGTTAAATTATTTTTAAATTCATGGATGAATAAAGAAAAAATAGGTTAATGAAAATATGTTTGTATGCATTTAGGCCTATATGTCTATGATAAAAAAGGTTATTCTTTTAAAATAACATAGGCCTATGATTATTATCAATACATTAATATTATATCCATTATCCAGCAATATGAAAACAATGCAACACCTTGACAATATGAAAATATCAGCAGCATGATTATATATAGCCGATCTATAAGCAACGCGACGTCCGTGTTGTGAGCTTGTAGATCGGGTACTTTTGGTAAAGAATTACCAAAAGTAGCCGATCTACAAGCTCTGCTCACAATATGGACGTTAACAGAAACAGCAGTCCAATAGATTACTGCCTACAGAGAAGGTGTCAAAGTTCCAAGTGGGAGGGTGGGGGGTTGTTTTCGTCTTGTTTTGTTTTGTTTTGTTTTGTTTTGTAAAAGAAAAAGAAGCATAACATATCACATGTACTGCATTTTTCCCTGTCCAAACCCCTCTACTATGCTTAATAAAAAACCTTAAAATTGAAGATTACTGCCTACATAATGAGGTTTTAATGTATTTATCGCAATTCAATGAAATAATGTTAGATAACATATATTTTTTCATGGCAGGAATTAATTAATATTAATAAAACATATGTTCGGAGACACAATTAATGTGTCTCACATGCATGTACAAAATATATATTGGACTTTAGCACATAGCTTTACAACCTCACCAACCTTAATCCAAAAACTATTACAATATATTCTACAGCGTGTTATCACACGTAAAGATGAAATTACCTACCTAGGTTCCATCCTGGAGGCTAATCTTTCCAGTGATAAAATGGCCACCAACGTATTCAAAAAGGTCAACCATATAGAACAAGATTCCTTTACACTGTAAAGGAATCTTGTTCTATGGTTGACCTTTTTGAATCCTGTAAAGTTTACAGGATCTCCTCACTGGTCGACAAAAACACCTTGAAGACCTTAACAGGAGCCCTTGTACAGGGTTTCTTTGACTATGCATGCACCTCCTGGTACCACAGCACCTCAAAGGCCCTTAAAACCAGGCTCCAGACTTCCCAAAACAAACTGGTCAGGCTCCTACTTGACCTCGCCCCCCGAACCCACCTCACCCCTGCCCACTTCGACAGGCTGGAATGGCTTAGGGTCGACGACAGAGTACAGCATCTTGCAATGGGTCTGGTCCACAAGATTCGATACACCACCAAGATACCCATGTACCTGTCTAGATACTTCCTTAATGTTAACGAAGTCCACACCCACAACACCAGAGGGAGTGCAACAAACCATGTACAACCCAGATTCGGCACAAACAAGGGACTAAATTCTTTTCGCTCCTATGCCACCAAAATGTGGAACGCCCTACCAACAGTCATTAAGACATGCGAATCCCTTGACTCCTTCAAAACCGCTCTCAAAGGGCACCTACGGACGGCTGCAATTCGAAACTGGCCCCTGTAAAATCGGAATCCCTCAAACACGGACGCAAGGACAACACAAGAGACGGTCGCGGCCACACAGCCAACTCAAGGTATGGCCACTGAGCCGACTTGGGGACCCAACGCAAGGACAACACAAGAGACGGTCACGGCCACACAGCCAACTCAAGGTACGGCCACTGAGCCGACTTGGGGACCCAACACAAGGACAACACAAGAGATGGTCACGGCCACACAGCCAACTCAAGGTACGGCCACGGAGCCGACTTGGGGACCCAACGCAGCTCCTCCAAGGAAAACAAACAAATGAACGGAGCTGAACGTGAATCCCCCCCACCGCCCACCCCTTTTTTTCCCTCACTGTATATGTTTCTTTTCCCTTTTTACCTCCTTTATGATGAATTCCTGTTCTGTCCTTTGTCTATATAGAAGTGTCTATTTGTACGTCTCTAAATGTTTTTGATGAATTGAACATTGTGGACCCTATTGGAAACAAGTGTAATGCTTAATTGGGTCGTCCACTCACAGTTAACAGCCTTTGTATTGAGTTTGTGCTTGAAATGTACTGTAATTCTGCAAACTGTTAATATTTTTTTCAATCAATCAATCAATCAAAAAGCAAGCAACGGATTCCTCTCCTAACGTCATGCACTGGGCCTGGGTGATACAATGAATTAGATTAGTAATACTATTGCAAATTAATTGTTTTATTATAAATAAAATAAAACAATTGCAAATAAATGCATAGATCATTTGTCTCGATCTGTAGCTTCGAGATCCGCCAAGGAAGAAAAGAGAGGGGAAAACGAAAGTTTAAAAAGTACATTTGTGTTGATTTCTTTCGCTGGTTCAACTTCTGCCTCTTCTGAGTTGGAGCGCATGCATGCAGAAGCAGCGCCGCACGTGCGCGCAAACGCGTGCATGTGCGCTCAAGAGCGAGCTTGCGCAATGCATTATGGGGCAGATTTGCTTCGCTGTGTTTTTGTAGTGACCATCGGATGGTCCCTACAATTCCCGGTGCATTGTGGGATACTTCAGTCCACTGCATTAGGGTGCAAAAATGCTCACTACATATTCGGACACTAACAAAATGGCGGAACCCCAAAGTAGTGCACTATATGGGGCATAGGGAATTAATTCGAACGCAGCCTCTTGCCTGGGTGCGGCCATTACTGAGGTGGTACCATTAAGCGCAGCAGCACTGATTAGCTACACCTGGCCTACAGAGCACCTGCTCCATGGATTACACCTCAGTAATGGCCAGGGCACCCCTCTGTGAATTCATCTATGGTTCTTGTCAAGCCCTTCTAAGATACTTAATATATACATTCATTAATTAATGTGTCGGTTACAAGACTGTCATTATGATTTTAACCAACCCGTGAATATTTCTAATCGGTTCTCTTCCATGATTTGGAGACATTGGCGTAACAGCCTACAGACTGTGAACATATTCTTTATGGTTTTCATTTTATTTATTGTGTAGTTATTTGTGATATTATGAACCCCGAGTATGAAATGTAGATTGAATTGAATACTGTTGGAATGTATTGAGATGATCGGTGATTGCCTGTATGTATATATCATTGTGTGTATATTTATATGTACCTGATGCCGGTCACGTGATCATGTGATCTGCATATAAGGAAGTGAAAATAAACACACTGCTCTCTCAGCCATTGTCTCAGAAGCAAAAGGAATATCTGCTCTCTGTGTCGCTTTATTTCATTCACCGTCATGTTTCAGGCTAGCTTTGAACTACCGATTGTTTGACGCTATACGCGCTAGCTACCTTCAACAAATACTCCACTACATTTATTTTTAGAACTTTAGTTACTAGTTACCTTGTATATTTTAATTTATTACAAAACATACATTAACCACTTCAGCCCTATATACATTTCGACCATTTGAAAATAGCAAGCTCACACATTGTGAGCTTGTAGATTGGCTATTTTCAAATGTTTTTTGTATACATTTGAAAACTTGAAATATGACATTCTGCACGTGTACTTTTGGTACTATAAGTACATTTTAATGCCAGTACTTGTATTTTGACTCAAGTAAACTTTGAATTCCAGAGTTTTACTTGTAACAGAGTTTTTCTACATAGCAGTATTGATAGAGGGCGCAAACTGCTGCTTTTTATCTCATTGGCTCTGAGTTCCGTCTCTGGCCAAGAACCTCCTTCTTTGGGAGGCGCACTTCATGCCACTACTACTGATTGGTTGGAAGCGCATACACACTCAGCCCGCGCTCTCATCCGTTTCTATGATTGGTGGGGCGCACACCCGCACATACAGACAGTACTATCCTCTGTGTTGTTGAAGGTATAAAAGGTCTCGCGCGCCTCTAGTCTCCACTCTCCACCAGCACATCTCTTCTAGATTCAATTCCAGAAATAAACCTACATCAAAATGAGCGGCAGAGGGAAAAACCGGAGGAAAGACCAGGGCGAAGGCTAAGACCCGCTCATCCCGTGCCGGGCTCCAGTTCCCCGTTGGTCGTGTCCACAGGCTGCTGCGTAAAGGCAACTATGGCAAGAGAGTGGGCGCCGGAGCTCCAGTGTACCTCGCTGCGGTGCTCGAGTATCTGACTGCTGAGATCCTGGAGTTGGCTGGAAACGCTTCCCGTGACAACAAGAAGAGTCGTATCATCCCCCGTCACCTCCAGCTGGCCGTCCGCAACGATGAGGAGCTCAACAAACTGCTGGGTGGAGTCACCATCGCTCAGGGCGGTGTGCTGCCCAACATCCAGGCTGTTCTGCTGCCCAAGAAGACCGAGAAAGCCGCCAAGAAATAAACACTCCTCATTCGACTGAACAAACCCCACAAAGGCTCTTTTAAGAGCCACCCACCGTTTCCACATAAGAGTCACTTCCAATGAACCATGCCTACAGTTAAGATTGTGTTGTAGCCTAAAGAAACACGATTTAACTACACCGATCTTTACATTAATTCAAGACTAGTTCTCTACAGTCAACTGTAACTGACCAGCAACAGCAGGTCAGTTACAGTATTTAGTTATAAGATGAACTAAACCGACCCTACACTGCTGTATTGAAATGGCCCGTAAAATTTGAATCCCCCCCCACCGCCCCCCCCCCCCTTTTCCCCTCACTGTATATGTTTCTTTTCCCTTTTTACCTCCATTATGATGAATTCCTGTTCTGTTCTTTGTCTATATAGAAGTGTCTATTTGTATGTCTAAATGTTTTGATGAATTGAACATGGTGGACCCTGTTGTAAACAAGTGTAATGCTTAATTGGGTCGTCCACTCAGTTAACAGCCTTTGTATTGAGTTTGTGCTTGAAATGTACTGTAATTCTGCAAACTGTTAATACAATTTTCAATCAATCAATCAAATGTTATGAGATTCTATTCTATTCATAGAATAGGTGCACTTTACATTTAAACATGTTTACAATTACAATATTTTAGGTTTAACTAACTGGGTTTAGCATAACATTATGTTTTGATACAATGAAGAATTTAGTAATCTACATGAATGTGTAATGGCACAATTTTATACTATGTAGCCTATGTATTTAATCATCTCCATTGTGTTATCAAGGTAGTCATACGACAGTATATAGTCTATCCATTTACATTTTAAAGTATTTAATTGAATTTCCACAATTTTACTAAATATCACATATCCATTTTACCATGTTGCATCACATTCATGTCTGAATAAGTTCAGCTGGACAAACTGGTTTAGGTGGCAGGCTCTGTAGTGGTTGGACATATGCCTTCAGGGCGGGAACCCCATTTGGGGTTCTCTTCTAGTTGCCATGTACAACAGTATATAGCAACATGACATTTCAGTCCTAAATAGCCTAATATTTGCCTAAACATGTATTTTCTAGGAATACTTGTTGTGGTCCTAAAAGGACCTTTGTGTTTTAGCAAGCGTATGCACTAATGACTGCATTTTGTAGTAAGTAGGCCATGCCTACTGCCTGAATACCAGCACCCACACATAAATAAATAGTGAGTCCTAACACGAACACTAGATAGTACACCATATAGGACTGTAGAATAAAAGAGACCCCCGGCCCGCTATGATAAACATGATAAACATGATAAACATGATAAACATGACGGCACAAACAAGGGATTAATTTATTTTCGCTCCTATGCCACCAAAATGTGGAACGCCCTACCAACAGTCATTAAGACATGCGAATCCCTTGACTCCTTCAAAACCGCTCTCAAAGGGCACCTACGGATGGCTGCAATTCGAAACTGGCCCCCGTAAAATCTGAATCCCCCCCACCCCCCCCCCCCCCTTTTCCCCTCACTGTACATGTTTCTTTTCCCTTTTTACCTCCATTATGATGAATTCCTGTACTGTTCTTTGTCTATATAGAAGTGTCTATTTGTACGTCTCTAAATATTTTGATGAATTGAACATGGTGGACCCTGTTGTAAACAAGTGTAATGCTTAATTGGGTCGTCCACTCACAGTTAACAGCCTTTGTATTGAGTTTGTGCTTGAAATGTACTGTAATTCTGCAAACTGTTAATACAATTTTCAATCAATCAATCAATCAAATTAAATTATATGTGGTTGAAACTTGAAAGTACCTATAATTAAAGTAAAGGTTTCAGCTACAACCAGTCAACCATGCTCAATGTGCAAATTAAATCCATGTAGATTTCAGACCGTTGGTGAGAACAAAGACGGGGGTAGCAGGTTTGGCAGAGCAGTCTGCCTGTCCTCACTTAGGTCCTCAGATCACACTTAAAACGAGGAGGATCTGAGCTCATCATTCATTCACTTAGTATCTTCAACTTAAGCGAGGTAGAGACCAAGTTAGAGTCTAGGTTGTGCTACCATTTTCTAATTCTATTTCATTCTGAGTTTAGCGTTATTAGTCTCGGGCATAATGGCCGATAAAATGGATATGTCCTTAGACGAAATTATCAAACAGAACAGGTCGCAGAGAGGAGGAGGCCGCGGAGGCAGAGGCCGCGGTGGTGGCCGTGGCGGCGGCCGCGGAGCTGGCGGCGGTGTCGGCCGTCTTGGAGGAGCCACCGGGGGAGGTTTTGTCGGCCGGGGCGGCGGCTCTGGCGGCGGCCCCAAGAGGACCCGAGGTAACCTCAACCGAGGTCGAGGCAGACCTACGCCGTACAGCAGGCCTAAACGGCTTTCGGATAAGCGGCAGCATGAGATGTTCGACAATGCTGGTGGTGGAGGAGCTGGCGTGGGAACTGGAGGGAAGCTCCTTCTCTCAAACCTGGACTTTAGTGTCTCTGATGCAGATATCCAGGAACTTTTTGCAGAGTTTGGTACACTGAAGAAGGCTGCTGTCCATTATGACCGCTCTGGAAGGGGTTTGGGGACTGCAGATGTCCACTTTGAAAGGAGGGCAGATGCCCTGAAGGCCATGAAACAGTACAACGGCGTGCCACTTGATGGGCGCCCCATGAACATACAGCTCGTCACCTCACAGATTGATAACCAGCGACGGCCTCCGATGCAGGCTCTGAAAAGAGGTGGAGGTATGAATAGGCGTGTTGGGGGCAAGCAGAGGGGACGTGGAGGCCGCGGCGCAGGCGGTGCCAGAGGCCGGGGGAAAGGCGGACGTGGTGCTGGTGGTGCCAACAAAAAGCCGCTTTCCGCAGAGGAGCTTGATGCCCAGCTAGATGCATACAATGCATCTAGCATCTAGCTATCCGCCGTCTGGCTCACCGTGGCGGTGTGAAGCGTATCTCCGGTCTGATCTACGAGGAGACCCGCGGTGTCCTCAAGGTGTTCCTGGAGAACGTGATCCGAGACACCGTCACCTACACCGAGCACGCCAAGACCGTGACCGCGATGGATGTTGTCTATGCTCTGAAGAGACATGGACGGATTCGGAGGTTGACTTGATCTACCAACAACCCAAAGGCTCTTTTAAGAGCTCCCTACATTCACTTTACAGAGTTTATTACATTCAAGTAGGCAACATGTGCTTAAAGTTTGCATATGAGCTATATGATTCATGGACTGACAGTGGTTAGGTCTAATACAATCTCTTTACATGTATTACATCATAGTGCTGCATTGAACAGCCAACCTGTTGCATTGTGTATATTCAGGCTATATATTTAACATATCCACAATAACCTAACCCGCTACAATGACGCTTTTAGCCAGTTATGTAGAAACATTAGTGAATGTTTTTCATTACCATATAATATATGGCGGCTTTGGGATCTGGTCTTACTGATCTAATTTACTAATCAGTAAATAATAATTAACTGAAATAATTCGATTTTAATGTGTGATTTAAATCACCTCAATCACTCACATTCAGCTCCACCCTGTGGGGGAAGGGAGGCATTGTTCCATTGTGTGGAACTCAACGTGATGCTTCACACCAAAACCAGCAGCTATTCATAGTCCTGGAACGAGACTCTTCTGTACAAAGCAAGTATCACTTCCAGTGATGTTCTCTTTCTTAATATTCATATCAAACAAATGTAACACCAATAAAGGAGCTAAAATAATTGAGTATGGTACAAGAGTTTGGTGTGGCATTGTTGCAATAGTGATTGAGTTAACATGTGCCAGGTTTTAGCTTGTGGATTTTGTCAATGATCCGTCTAAAAAAATAATGGGTGACTATTATTGCTTGGGTAAACAAGTTTACATGACAATGGGCCATTTGCTTTTAATGAAAAGCATGTACACCCAGGTTGGTGTTTTTCTATATACTGTAGAAGAGTGATAAACACATCTTACAAAATGTCTTGTGTTGGGTGACATTGTGTGAAGACTATAATAGTTCAGTAAAACTGTGTGTGTGTGTGGCCCAATGTTAAACTTATGCATGACTCCTTTTGTTCTAAATAACACATAATTTCAACAAGGCAATTCCATGTGCTTTATTCAAGCAATGGAAACTTTGTGAAATGGCACTAGGAAATATGCCTATATATTTTTTATTTTATTTTATACAGAGCACAATGAGAGTTAATTTAATCATATGCTTTGCAGAATGGCACATATCGTAGGCCTACCTGAGAAGTGTCATCAAAATTAAATCAGTTTATTGAAGATTTAAACACTCTTAGTTTTCTGATCACATGAGTTATTTGTCCAAAATTACGTTTTCCAACAGAAATCCTTCTGTTATTGGAAGTTTACTGCGGTCAGAAAACATTATATTTATAGCAAAACTGATGACAAAACAAAAGTATAGCTTGTGGTATTATTATTATTATTAAATTGATTGTGAGTATTGTTGTTAATGCAACATAGCAATATTTTAGAAGAAAAATGAAATTAAATGAAATTAAATGAGATCTATATTTACCCAGGGTATCTGGGCTAAGCTCAAGAACTTGTTTCCAGCCAGGCCCTGCTCATAGAACACATTTCATCGTAGTGGTTGATGCCTTGTTCAAGGGCATTTCAGCGGTGGTAATTTTAACGTGTCGGACGGCTGATTCGAACTGGGAACCTTCCGGTATCTAGACCGCGCCGCTATCCGTTCGGCCACCGCTGCGCTCTGACTGTATAGACAGGTGATGTTTTGAGGTTATTACTAAAAAGGAGTGCACTGCTTTCATCTCCGATATATTCATGACAGAAAGGCACATGTGTGTTAACTGGTCAGGTCTTATTCGAATTAATTAATATACACAGTAGTTTTTATAACTTGTTTTAACCGAGGAGAAAACACAAGAGAGATGTTTTGTGTGTTGACTCTACATGGTTCTCATGTGGTGTTTAAGTCCAGCCCCTTCAGAGCGTTCAGCATCACTCTGAGAGTTTACTTTGGGGATGTCTAATGGCAGACTAATGGCAGAAGTCGCACCAGCACCAAAAATATATCAAGGCATTTCAAAGCATTTTTTTACAAGGTTAATAAGTGCCATGGTGTCAGTTTCTTTTTTTTTTGTCGAGGGTTCTTTGTCTTTTCAGTTCAGTTTGTATTTGTTTAAATACCACCTCTCCTGAGGTCCACGTACATGGCATGAGCTGGGTAATAACAGTTCAAACTGGTTGTTCACCTAGACGTGCAAAGTACAAAGCCCTTTGATAGATGTATCAAAGTGTAGCAGAGTCGCGACCTTGGACGAGGCAGCCTCCCCAAAAGGTTTCTGACAGTGCCATCTTGCCGAGGGGCTCCCTGGAGACCCATTCACAGTCAGCATTGGGTCTGACACCATATATGGAGTTTAAGAACATTGTGAGAGCAACATGTTAAAATGAAAAAAATAGGTAAATTATTATTAGTGAATATGAAACATATGGAGAATATAAAATTCTCCAATCAGTTGCCAAACCAAAGGCAGCAAAGAAGGCAGCTCCCAAAAATAAGTAAACTGTCTGCTCCATCTGTATACCCACAAAAGGCTCTTTTAAGAGCCAACCACATTATTTTATAAGAGTATCCTAACTTCTCTTGTTAGGTCATCATGGTCACATGTGAGCACTGGAATAACTAGAACTGCACTCTGGCGAGTGCCTACTTGCTTGTTGCACACAAGTAGGCCTAGTGCGCAAGCAGAGCGTGCAAGCACTGGTGACGTATATGTCGATCAGTGTCGGGTGGATTAAAGGAAATGCCTCTATGTATATGTAATTTGTAAGTTGATTAGCGGTATACTGTGGTTTTGATTGATTCATTTATTAACAGTTTGCAGAATTACAGTACATTTCAAGTACAACTCAATACAAAAACTGTTAACAGTGAGTGGACGACACCATAAAGCATTACACTTGTTTACAATAGGGCCCACCATTTTCAATTCATCAAAACATTTAGAGACGTACGAATATACACAACTATATAGTCAAAAATAAATCATCATAGGAGGTAAAAAGGGAAAATAAATATATACAGTGAGGGGAAACAGGGGTGGGTGGGGGATTTGCATGTCTTTATGACTGTTGGTAGGGCGTTCCACATGTTGGTGGCATAGGAGCAAAATTAATTTAATCCCTTGTTTGTACCGAATCTGGGTTGCACATGGTTTGTTGAACTCCATCTGGTGTTGTGGGAGTGGACTTCGTTGACATTAAGGAAGTATTTAGACAGGTACATGGGTATCTTGGTGGTGTAGCGAATCTTGTGGACCAGACCCATTGCAAGGTGCTGTTGTCGTCAACCCTAAGCCATTCCAGCCTGTCAAAGTGGGCAGGGGTGAGGTGCTGTGGTACCAGGAGGTGCAAGCATAGTCGAAGAAACCTTGTACGAGGGCTCCTGTTAGGGTCTTCAAGGTGTTTTTGTTGACCAGTGAGGATATCCTGTATAGGAATCTTGTTCTTTGTTTGACCTTTTTGATTACGTTGGTGGCCATTTTATCACCGGAAAGATTTGCCTCCAGGATGTAACCTAGGTAGGTAATTTCATCTTTTCGTGTGATAATATTGTCACCCACTCTAACCAAGAAGCCATCTGCCTTGCTGAGATTACTATTTGATCCAAATAGAATGGATTCAGTTTTTCCCAGGTGTAAAGATAGTTTGTTATCAGCGAGCCAGGTGCAGATTCTACCAAGTTCAGACCTGAGGGCCTTTTCAACCTGCAGTTTGTTCCTGTCCGAGACCAGCAGTGCTGAGTCATCTGCGAACAGGAACAAATTGCAGTCACAAGCTGATGTCATGTCGTTTACATATATTAGGAACAGTAAAGGTCCTAGTATGCTTCCTTGTGGGGGAAGTCCATTCACCTCCACCATCTGTTCTCTCCCCTCCAGGTAGGATTGCATCCAGCTCACTGATGTGCTATCAAAACCAATTGCTTTTAGCTTGTTAACCAGTATGGAGTGGTTCACGGTGTCAAAAGCCTTTTGATGCCAGCATCCACCTCGTGTTTGATGTGGTCGCTCAAATAGAGGAGGCATGTGTCAGTGGAGTGGGATGTTCTGAAGCCAGATTGGAATTCATACATTAATTTTTTCGTGGCAAGATACTTTTCAACCTGTTCATAGACTATTTGTTCCATCACTTTCGAGATGGAGCTAAGAATATAAATAGGGCGGTAGTTGCCGGGGTCTAATTTGCTCCCTTTCTTGTGCAGGGGGGTTACTTTGGCCAGTTTGAAATCTTGGGGGACCTGTCCCTGTTTGATGGAGAGGTTTATTATGTGGGTGATGATTGGAGCTATAGAGATGGCCGAGTCTCTGAGAAATTTGGAGGGAATATTGTCATGGCCAGTGGCCTTGTGGGGTTGAAGGGCACTCAGTTTTTTAAGTACCTCCTCAGTTGTTACCTTGGTTACTTTGCGTATGCCCCGTTTGATGCATATGTATCGTAGCAGCATATGATGTCAGGGTATAACTGGTATAACTAGCTCTCAATGATGACATAATACAGATGTGGATTAAAGGACCCAATGCCAGGGTGTAATTGGTTTTCGATGGTGACGTAATGACGATATGTTTTAGTGTCGGGAGGATTGAAGGTAATGCCCATATACATGTATGCAATCTGACACCACTGCCATATCAAGCACAAGTAGTCATTACGTCATACGCTGGCATGGCGCATACGCATCAAACATCAAAGCACTGGACGAAAACTATTACTTGCACGCTCTGCTTGCGCAAGTAATAACCACCTTATGTCTTTTTATTAATACATTTTCGTATGCCTTACGAGCAAAAATATGGACCCTTTCTAAAATATTTATTGCAAATATTGTGTAGGACTATGTAGAAAATATATGATTCTCTGATCCAGACTTTTCTCCCCCTTGTCTCATATTTGTTAGTTAGTATTTCCACAATTTTGTACAAAATATCACAGTACAATACAATATTCAAGGCTTGGCATTACATTACATCAGATAAATCTCATCAGATTAATACATCAAAGTTACACACGTCATCAAATCAATATATTCAGTTAGATTTTTTTATTTATTTTTGCAAATCCCCCCCACCCTTAATAAATATTGACATATTTGTGAATGTTTTGCTATGGCCTTGGCCGCTGTTTTAGTTAAATGTTTTGTTGTTCAACAGCATTTAAATGTAGTAGTACCGTTACAAATGTAATAGTAATACAAATAAAGAGAAAAACAGTAACCCACATTTGATGATCCACATCATCAAATTGAAATTCCCAAGTTATACACAAATAAGCAAGGCACAACACATGGTAATACATCAAATGCATATCAATAGTCATCAAGGATGAGAACATAACATCTGTCTAACAGTAGAATATCTGTACAATCAATGAACCTATGAGTATACACTATAGAGTGATGTGTCTACATAGTACATTATACATGCTATTGAAATAGTTTAGTCTTTGCATACGCCTGTAAGGTTGTCGAGGCTAGATTTGACAAAACATATTAGGAAGGGTGGGGATAATTTATCACATACATATTAATATGTATTATAATATGATATAGAATATATATATAGAGAGAGAGAGAGAGAGAGAGTGTGTGTGTGTGTGTGTGTGTGTGTGTGTGTGTGTGTGTGTGTGTGTGTGTGTGTGTGTGTGTGTGTGTGTGTGTGTGTGTGTGTGTGTGTGTGTGTGTGTGTGTGTGTGTGTGTGTGTGTGTGTGTGTGTGTGTGTGTGTGTGGAAAACTGACACTCAAACTGGTATATCTGTATATGTACTGTTTGTCCAAATTGTATTCCGAAAATAAAACTGAAGTGAACTGAAATGTACCATTCCAGCCTGTTCAACAGGACAACGTCTCCAGCACTTTGGAGAGTGTGCTAGCTAGAAGCCATTTAGACCTACAAATGTCTTCTCAATCCTGACAGTTTTCTGAAAACCCTCATGTTTCTATGTCAGTGGTTCTCAAACATTTTCATGTCAAGGACCCCCAAAAATATATGTAGGCTATAGCGCTTTACATAGATTGTGCATTCCATTCACCCATTCCATTCACACACACATTCATACACCGATGGCAGCGGAAACCATGCAAGGCACCAACCAGCACCTCAGGAGCAATTAGGGGTTCGGTGTCATGCTCAAGGACACTTCGACACTGACTCTGGGGGAGCCCGGGTTCGAGCTGGCAACCTTGCGGTTCCCATCCAGCCACTCTACCCCTGACCCACCCCCGCCCCCTGGTCGTCAATTAATGTGTGCTCTGAGGACAGACAGAACACTTTGGATTGGGCTGGACTGGGGGCAGGGCTGCTGTAATAGCCAAGTAATAAATACAACAAACTGAACAAAGAAAATACTTTGCTCTATCTTGTATGACATGGGGCAAATACATAAGCATTTTATTTATACTTGTGTATATGAAAGTTGAGATCTTAAGGAAAATATGTCTAATAGACATTATATATTCACACAGCATATTCATCTGGTTCATCTTCCAATATTTGGAAATGTTGGTGCTTTCCATCCATTCAATGTGACACTAAATGTAGGCAAATTATTACCACCACATAATACTATACTATGCTTACTTACAAGACAAGCTTACAAGACATGACAGTCAAAGACAGTCAGTTTAGAGTTTATAATACGACGATCATACGTGGCTTCATATTTACGAGGGGTCTGGAACTGTTAGAATCTTGCCATTTCACTCTGCAAAGTTAAGATAGGAGTTGTAGCAAAAATGGCGCAAACAGCAAACTGCTGCTTTTTATCTCATTGGCTCTGAGTCGCCGTCTCTGGCCAAGAACCTCCTTCTTTGGGAGGCGCACTTCATGCCACTACTACTGATTGGTTGGAAGCGCATACACACTCAGCCCGCGCTCTCATCCGTTTCTATGATTGGTGGGGCGCACACCCGCACATACAGACAGTAATATCCGCTGTGTTGTTGAAGGTATAAAAGGTCTCGCGCGCCTCTAGTCTCCACTCACTACCAGCACATCTCTTCTAGATCCAATTCCAGAAATAAACCTACATCAAAATGAGCGGCAGAGGGAAAACCGGAGGAAAGACCAGAGCGAAGGCTAAGACTCGCTCATCCCGTGCCGGGCTCCAGTTCCCCGTTGGTCGTGTCCACAGGCTGCTGCGTAAAGGCAACTATGGCAAGAGAGTGGGCGCCGGAGCTCCAGTCTACCTCGCTGCGGTGCTCGAGTATCTGACCGCTGAGATCCTGGAGTTGGCTGGAAACGCTGCCCGTGACAACAAGAAGAGTCGTATCATCCCCCGTCACCTCCAGCTGGCCGTCCGCAACGATGAGGAGCTCAACAAACTGCTTGGTGGAGTGACCATCGCTCAGGGTGGTGTGCTGCCCAACATCCAGGCTGTTCTGCTGCCCAAGAAGACCGAGAAAGCCGCCAAGAAATAAACACTTCATTTGACTGACCAAACCCCACAAAGGCTCTTTTTAGAGCCACCCACTGTTTCCACATAAGAGTCACTTCCAATGAAGCATGCCTACAGTTAAGATGTTTGTTGTAGCCTAAAGAAACACGATTTAACGCAAGACTAGTTCTCTACAGTCAACTGTAACTGACCAGCAACAGCAGGTCAGTTACAGTATTTAGTTATGGTGAACTAAACCTGCCCTACACGGATCTGTATTGAAATGTTATGAGATTATATTCTATTCATAGAATAGGTGCACTTTACATTTCAACATGTTTACAATTACAATATTTTAGGTTTAACTAACTGGGTTTAGCATAACATTAGGTTTTGATACAATGAATAATTTAGTAATCTACATGAATGTGTAATAACACAATTTTATACTATGTAGCCTATGAATTTAATCATCCATTGTGTTATCAAGGTAGTCATACGACAGTATATAGTCTATCCATTTACATTTTAAAGTATTTCATTGAATTTTCCACAATTTTACTAAATATCACATATCCATTTTACCATGTTGTTGCATCACATCCATGTCTGAATAAGTTCAGCTGGACAAACTGGTTTAGGTTGCAGGCTCTGTAGTGGTTGGACATATGCCTTCAGGGTGGGAACCCCATTTGGGGTTCTCTTATTGTTGCCATGTACAACAGTATATATAGCAACATGACATTTCAGTCCTAAATAGCCTAATATTTGCCTAAACTTTTTCTAGGAATACATGTGGTTCTAAAAGGACCGTTGTGTTTTAGCAAGCTTATGCACTAATGACTGCATTTTGTAGTAAGTAGGCCATGCCTACTGCCCGAATACCAGCACCCACACATAAATAAATAGTGAGTCCTAACACGAACACCATATAGGACTGTAGAATAAAAGAGACCCCCGGCCCGCTATGATAAACATGATTAAATGATATGTGGTTGAAAGTACCTATAATTAAAGTAAAGGTTTCAGCTACAACCAGTCAACCATGCTCAATGTGCAAATTAAATCCATGTAGATTTCAGACCGTTGGTGAGAACAAAGACAGCAGAACATGGCTGCTATTGTGTGAATGTGGGAGGGGGTAGCAGGTTTGGCACCGCCCAGTGCACAGGTCCTCAGATCACACTTAAAAGGAGGAGGATCATCTGAGCTCATCATTCATTCACTTTCAACTTAAGCGAGGTAGAGACCAAGTTAGAGTCTAGGTTGTGCTACCATTTTCTATTTCATTCTAAGTTTAGCGTGATTAGGCCCGGGCATAATGACCGATAAAATGGATATGTCCTTAGACGACATTATCAAACAGAACAGGTCGCAGAGAGGAGGAGGCCGCGGAGTCAGAGGCCGCGGTGGTGGCCGTGGCGGCGTCCGCGGAGCTGGCGGCGGTGTCGGCCGTCTTGGAGGAGCCACCGGGGGAGGATTTGTCGGCCGGGGCGGCGGCTCTGGCGGCGGCTCCGGCCCCAAGAGGACCCGAGGTAACCTCAACCGAGGTCGAGGCAGACCTACTCCGTACAGCAGGCCTAAACAGCTTTCGGATAAGTGGCAGCATGACATGTTCGACAATGCTGGTGGTGGAGGAGCTGGCGTGGGAACTGGAGGGAAGCTCCTTCTCTCAAACCTGGACTTTAGTGTCTCTGATGCAGATATCCAGGAACTTTTTGCAGAGTTTGGTACACTGAAGAAGGCTGCTGTCCATTATGACCGCTCTGGAAGGGGTTTGGGGACTGCAGATGTCCACTTTGAAAGGAGGGCAGATGCCCTGAAGGCCATGAAACAGTACAACGGCGTGCCACTTGATGGGCGCCCCATGAACATACAGCTCGTCACCTCACAGATTGATAACCAGCGATGGCCTCCGATGCAGGCTCTGAAAAGAGGTGGAGGTATGAATATGCGTGTTGGGGGCAAGCAGAGGGGACGTGGAGGCCGCGGCGCAGGCGGTGCCAGAGGCCGGGGGAAAGGCGGACGTGGTGCTGGTGGTGCCAACAAACCACCGCTTTCTGCAGAGGAGCTTGATGCCCAGTTAGATGCATACAATGCATCTAGCATCTAGCTACTTGCAGTCTGGCTCACCGTGGCGGTGTGAAGCGTATCTCCGGTCTGAGCTACGAGGAGACCCGCGGTGTCCTCAATGTGTTCCTGGAGAACGTGATCCGTGACGCCGTCACCTACACCGAGCACGCCAAGAGAAAGACCGTGACCGCCATGGATGTTGTCTATGCTCTGAAGAGATGGGGACGGATTCGGATGTTAATGACGCTGACTTGATCTACCAACAACCCAAAGGCTCTTTTAAGAGCCGCTTACATGTACTTTACAGAGTTTATTCCATTCAAGTAGGCAACATGTGCTTAAAGTTTGCATATGAGCTATATGATTCATGGACTGACAGTGGTTAGGTCTAATAAAATCTCTTTACATGTATTACATCATAGTGCTGCATTGAACAGCCAACCTGTTGCATTGTGTATATTCAGAGGCTATATATTTAACATCCACAATAACTTAACCCGCTACAATTACGCTTTTAGTCAGTTATGTAGAAACATTAGTGAATTGTATTCATTACCATATCATATATGGAGGCTTTGGGATCTGGTCTTACTGATCTAATTTACTAATCAGTAATAACACAACTCAACACAGTTGAGTGTTGAACATGTTTCTAGTATTGGGGGGGGGGGGGGGGTTGATTTTAATTGTGCTAAATGTGTTTAAGTTCAGTTGTGCTGTAGACTAACTCAAATGTGCACAGCAGTGGGGGATGTATTTTCCACTTCCAGTGATGTTCAGGTTTTAGGACTAATTTTCTCTTTCTTAATATTAATCTCAATATATATTTATCAAACAAATGTAACACCAATAAAGGAGCTAAAATAACTGAGTCTGGTACAATATTTTGGTGTGACATTGTTGCAAGTTTTAGCATGTGGATTTCGTCAATGATCTGTCTCTGGGAGGAGAAACTAGAATAAAGTAAAAATTGGGTGACTATTATTGCTTGGGTAAACAAGTTTACCTCTCAAGTTTACATGACAATGGGCCATTTGCTTTTAATGAACAGCATGTATAATAGTTCAATAAATAGAGTGTGTGTGGCCCAATGTTCTGCATGACTCCTATGGTTCTAAATAACAAGGCAATTCCATGTGCTTTACACAGAACATCAAGCTCATCAATGGAAACTTTGTGAAATGGCACTAGGAAATATGCCTATATATTGTTATTTTATACAGAGCACAATGACGAGTTAGTTTAATCATATGCTTTGCAGAATGGCACATCATAGGCCTACCTGAGAAGTGTCATCAAAATCAAATCAAACTAGAAAAAGTGCCCTTCTGGGCACAGGTCTCCACCAGGAGGATAGGAGTGTGTGTGTGATGTTTGGCAAAATGTTTAGGAGCAATATAAACGTGTGTGTGTGTGACGCGGCTTGGCCTGTTGTAGCGCCACCATGAGGCTGATTTGAAAACTGTCAAGTGACATTTGTTCCAAAGCCTAGTGGGAATATGCATGGACAGTTTCACCACAATCGGACGCTGCGTTGAGTAGTTGTGGCGATTTGTACAAAACGGGTACAAAGCGGGCTACTCCTGAAAGGTTTAGAAGCCAATCGTAGCCAATGAGGGTGGATTATGAGAAATCAAACAAACCCGTGTTGATCACATGACTATGAAGAGCATGTGTACCGATTTGCGTGAAATGTGGCTAAAATCTGAAGGAGTAATATTAGAAAATGTGTTTTACATAGGTCGGCCTCCTGGTGGCGCTATAAAGAGCAGATGTGAAAAATTCCAGGCAAAGGTTTTTCCTTGGCCTCTAGGGAGTTGGCATACAAAGTTATTCACAGATCCGTGCAGTTAGATGTAAAAACACTTTTCGGCCAGTTATAGCGCCACCATGAGGCTGAGTTGAAAATGTTCATGTGGCATTTCTTCCTCGAATGTGCGTGCACAATTTCACGGAAATCACACAATGTGTTCATGATTTGCAGCATTTAGTTAGAATCTGAGCACTCCTGCGAACTTTGGAAGCCAATCTTAGCCAATCAGGATGGAGTCTGAGAAATCTGAAAGACCCGTTTCGTTGAATGGCTCTAGAGAGACTGTGTACCAATTTGCGTGATGTTTGGACAAAATCTGTAGGTGTACTGTCCAAAAGCTTGTTTTGCACAAAGCGGCCTCCTGGTGGCGCTATAACAGGCCGTTCTGGAAAGTTTGGGGCAGAGGTTCATCGTTGGCATCCAGGGAGTGTGTGTGCAAAATGTGGCATCGACCGGGTTAACGGTGCCGGAGATTAGCTGTTCACAGACGGACGGACGGACGGACGGACGGACACACACACACGGACGGACGGAGTGCAAAACATACTCTCTCCCCATGCCTTCGGCCTGGTGGAGACAATTATTGAAGATTTAACCACTCTTAGTTTTCTGATCACAGTGAGTTATTTGTCCAAAATTAACCACGTTTTCCAACAGAAAGCCTTCTGTTATTGGAACTCCACCACCATGCTTCCTTGAACTGGAATGTGTTTAATGCGCTCAGAAAACATTATATTTATAGCAAAACTGATTCTCATTCACACGTACCAAACACCAATCAAGCAATGTTTGGTCGGTTTTTTTGGGCCACCACAATGCTTTTGCAATGGGCGTCACATTAAGACCACACATTTGTGTTTGATTGCTGATTGCTGGTGGTGTTCTGCCCCTCCCCCCTCATCAAACACAAATGTTTGATCAAACCATGTGACTCCCATTGGAAACGCATGGTGGTGGACTGGTGGCCCAAAAAAGGACCAAACATTTGCTTGATTGGTGTTTGGTACGTGTGCACTAGGCCTCACAAAACAAAAGTATAGTTTGTGGTGTCGCCAGGAATGTCTACTAAATTGATTGTGAGTATTGTTGTTAATACAACATAGTTTACAATATTTTAGAAGAAAACACTGTGCTCTGACTGTAGACGGGTGATGTTTTGAGGTTATTACTAAAAAGGAGTGCACTGCTTTCATCTCAGATATATTCATGACAGAAAGGCACATGTGTGCTAACCCGGTCAGGTTCAAATTAATTTCTATTAGTTTCTATTAGCTTGGATTCCCCATCGATGATGTCACTGGAATACGGTTTCTGAACTGCCCACAGACAGAGTAGAAAAAAAAATCATGATTACCTATTATATGAAGATAGGTTGAAAAGTGGTCATTTAATAAATATTGACATATTTGTGAATGTTTTGCTATTGTTCAACAGCATTTAAATGTAGTAGTACCGTTACAAATATAATAGTAATACAAATAAAGATAAAAACAGTAACCTGTCCACCTCTACATCATCAAATTGAAATCGCCAAGTTATACATGAATAAGCAAGACATTAATTCGTGAGTTATAGGCACAACACATGGTATCAAATGCATAGAAATAGTCATCAAGGATGAGAACATAACATCTGTCTAACAGTAGAATATCTGTACAATCAATATTCACCTATGAGTATACACTAGAGTGCTGTGTCTACATAGTTGTCATAGTACATTATACATGCTATCGAAATTACATAGTTTAGTCTTTGCATAAGTTATCACATATATATTAATATGTATTATATAATATGATATAGAATATATATAGTGTGTGTGTGTGTGTGTGTGTGTGTGTGTGTGTGTGTGTGTGTGTGTGTGTGTGTGTGTGTGTGTGTGTGTGTGTGTGTGTGTGTGTGTGTGTGTGTGTGTGTGTGTGTGTGTGTGTGCGTGCGTGCGAAAGGTGGGGGGCGGGGTTAGTAACGCCCACGCAGCTCGCTCTGCCAGTCCTCCCTTACGTCCTCCGAACACACATAAAAGAGCAAGTGTCTGAGGTCTCAAATCACTCAGTTTTCTGACTCCAACTACAGCGCAACTCAAAATGTCAGGAAGAGGGAAGGGAGGCAAAGGTCTTGGAAAAGGAGGCGCTAAGCGCCATCGCAAGGTGCTTCGTGATAACATCCAGGGAATCACCAAGCCCGCTATCCGTCGTCTGGCTCGCCGTGGCGGAGTGAAGCGTATCTCAGGTCTGATCTACGAGGAGACCCGTGGTGTCCTCAAAGTGTTCCTGGAGAACGTGATCCGTGACGCCGTCACCTACACCGAGCACGCCAAGCGAAAGACCGTGACCGCCATGGATGTTGTTTATGCTCTGAAGAGGCAGGGACGCACTCTGTACGGCTTCGGAGGTTAATAACTGACTTGATCTACCAACAACCCAAAGGCTCTTTTAAGAGCCACCCACACTTTCTCTACAGAGCAGATTCCATTCTACAATTTCTAGAACGTTTTTAAGATTTGTGCTTAATTAGTCAAACAAGCAGTGTTCATCAAAATGTGGGTTACCATGATCCATCGACAGTTAAGTCTGCAGTTTTCCGAAAATTTCAATCTCCTTTGTTTATACACTACTATCTTCAAATCTAATGTGTCAAAGTTAGCAAGCTAATGACTGACTTGGCTCTCCAAGGCTCTTTACAGAGTTATTCCATTCAAGTAGGCAGTATTTGCTTCTTAAAGTTTGAATATGAGCCATGATTCATGGACTGACACTGACAGTGGTTAGGTCTGAATACAAGTACTACATAGTCCTGCATTGAAAGTCTATAGCATGCGACAGTAACTTTGTGGTCCCCTAAACAGCTAAGGCATGTCTGAAATACGCACCGGAGCGCACTGTGCGCTATTTCCGAGTGTCCCCAGTGGATGGCAGATTTGGAGCCGTAGGCCATACTGCCAAGAGTTCACGGTGTAAAAACTCACTTTGCGCATTTAACCTCCCGGCAGCAAGCTACACAAATTTCAATTGAATGTGTAATGCGTTATAGTCAATATTAAGATAGATGTCGAACCCGAGAAATATCATCTCGGATTAGTAGCAAATAGACTGACTGCAGTGAGTGGACTTCCAACTGTTTTTTAATAGCGCTATTAATTAAATGTTATTATCATAATTATATCCCTACCCTAGTCTATATTTTAGCGGGACAATATTATATCAGCGGGAGAACTATTTTAGCGGGACAATAGAGCAGGCAGGCGGAGAACATTGTGCAGAAACAAAGACAGTGTGAGACTCCTCCCTCTATTGTCTCCCTAAAATATAACTAGGGTAGGGACTACCCGGACTAGGGATATATGATAATAAATAAACATTTAGAGTAAATCTATATTTCATTTCGAATTATATATAACTCTATTCCACTCTCCAATTTAAATGTAACATGATTGTATACACATACATACTGGCACAATGTTTCTTTAGGGAAAATAAAAATAGAACCAGTCTTGTTGTGGAATGTGGAATATAAGACATTTTAGAAGCGGCAAAGAAAGTGTCATCATTCAATTTGCTATTGTGTATGTAATAATAATTAAAAAATGTGCTATATAAGTTGCCTGCAAATGTGTGGTGTTTCATCTATTTTACATTTTATTGAGCTATGTCATATTTTTTGTAAATGGCACCATTGGTATTGAATACATGTATAAATTATACATTTGAGTGTGAAATTACCTGAAACATGTCAGATTTCTCATCACAAAACAAGAGCTTAGCAGAGTGAGATAAAGTGCCCTATGATAAGTCTCCATGCCACAGGGCCAACATCTGTGTTTGCAGACACTGGAAAGTTGTAAATTAAAAACAAAAATCTTCACCACAAACGACTAGTTTTACCTTCATTCAAAACCCAGACATCTCTGCTTGCTCTGCAGAAAATATGGAACAGGGTATCATATGGTAAAACTATTTTAAAAGACAAATGACAGAGGAAAGTTGACAAACAACTGTACATGTAAGGGTGTACAAGTGAGGTTTTAAACGTCCCTAAACAAAACACAGGACTCCTCAACCCACCACATGGTTTGATTATGAAGCTAAACTCGTCTGCTATCTGCTCGAGTTTTTTGTATGACTTTAATCCATTTCTTTGTATGTATTTTATTTAGTTTTAGTTGTAGAGAAAACACAACTATCTCAGTATTCTGCAGCACAAAGTACTGTCCTAGTGGGTTGAGTCTACATCGTTCTCACATATGCTTTAAGTTCCACCCCCTGCTCCTCTTACAACATTCTCTACTCAGTGCATCTGAAACTCGAACCTCTACTCTACAGCATGGCAGAAGTCGCCCCAGCTCCCGCCGCCGCTCCGGCTAAAGCAGCCAAGAAGAAGGCAGCACCCCGACCCAAGAAGACCGGCCCCAGCGTCGCTGAACTTGTCGTCAAGGCCGTGTCCGCCTCCAAGGAACGCAAAGGTGTGTCCCTGGCTGCGGTCAAGAAAGCTCTGTCTGCCGGCGGCTACGATGTCGAGAAGAACAAGGCCCGCGTCAAGATCGCCGTCAAGAGCCTGGTAGCAAAAGGCACCCTGGTTCAGACCAAAGGTGCCGGAGCATCTGGCTCTTTCAAGATGAACAAGGAGGCACCGAAGGAAAAGAAACCCGCGAAGAAAGCAGTCAAGCCCAAGAAGACTGCAGCCAAAAAACCCGCCGCGGCAAAGAAGTCTCCGAAGAAGGCAGTGGCCAAGAAACCCGCAGCCGCTAAGAAATCTCCCAAGAAGGCAAAGAAGCCTGCTGCCGCTGCAAAGAAACCAGTAGCCAAGAAGAGTCCGAAGAAGGCGACGAAGAGTCCCAAGAAGGTGAAGAAGCCCGCTGCCGTCAAGAAAGCCCCAGCTAAGAAGGTAGCGAAGCCCAAGGCGGCGAAACCCAAGAAGGCTGCCGCCAAGAAGAAGTAAACCAACACAGTCAGTGTCAACCCCACAAAGGCTCTTTTAAGAGCCCCCCCACAACTTCATTTAAAGAATGTTCCTTTATTTAATCTATGTTGTCATGTCAATGAATGGTTAAGGGAACAAACTTAGCCAAAACAATAATTACGTACGGGGAAACAATTCTTCAACCCCATCCAGCCGAAATCAATGATTCTGCAGTACTCTATGCATACGTAAAAAATGAAGTGAAGAATATAGACTGAAGAATATCGGTAATCTTACCGTTTTACGATAAAGAAAAGCCTAGGCTCAGGACGGCATCAGCGTGCTGTAACTGGGCGTGTTTATTAAATCACTTTATACAGAAATCAGCCGTTGCTTATTATACAAGTATCGCCGGTTAGTCTATTTCATTAGAGTTAATTCCATATTATATAGCCTACAATTGAGCGCATGAATCCCAACATCCATAATCAAACCGTATGGAGCGCATAAAACCAACCATGACAATGTGGATTCGTGCAGCATAAAACACGAGCAATTTGTGACCTAGTCCAAATTGAACGACAGAAGACACAAATACCTCCTCGAGTCCTCGTGCATGTTATATTAAAAACAATTTGTGCATACAAATCCGGGGAAAATGTTAAACCACTGAAAATATGAAACGTATTTTATATTATAATATTGACATAAAGCCCCGAAATGGATAAAATCCACTGATATTGAAATATTCAACACAAGGATAAATAACTATTAAATGACAATAGCATATACCAAATTGATCTGAGTTCATACGCAAGATGCACTACATCGTGATATGTAGTTACTTGGAAGTAAGACAGCATTAAATGTGCATATGTAAATGTAAAATACATTTACATATGATGTACATTAAATCAATGCAATGACTGACTGACTGGACAGTGTGTGAGAGCATGTCTACTATGTAATCCCAAAGCCTGTGATTAGATTAGGCTAAAGATTTGAAAACTAGGCCTAGAGGAAAATTACACAAGTTATTCATATTGCTTTAGATCACGAAAGTATTGCTTATATACATAGAAGTGACCCTTTATATAGAAATTGTGGGTGGCTCTTAAAAGAGCCTTTTTGGGGTTTGTAACTTGAAAGGAGATTTATTTCTTGGCAGCTTTCTCGGTCTTCTTGGGCAGCAGAACAGCCTGGATGTTGGGCAGCACACCGCCTTGAGCGATGGTCACTCCGCCCAGCAGTTTGTTGAGCTCCTCGTCGTTGCGGACGGCCAGCTGGAGGTGACGGGGGATGATACGACTCTTCTTGTTGTCACGGGCAGCGTTTCCAGCCAACTCCAGGATCTCAGCGGTCAGATACTCGAGCACCGCAGCGAGGTACACTGGAGCTCCGGCGCCCACTCTCTGGGCATAGTTGCCTTTACGCAGCAGCCTGTGGACACGACCCACGGGGAACTGGAGCCCGGCACGGGATGAGCGAGTCTTGGCCTTCGCCCTGGCCTTTCCTCCGGTCTTTCCTCTGCCGCTCATTTTGATGTAGGTTTATTTATGGAGTAGATTCTCGAAGAAAATGTGCTGGATGAGACGCGCGCGAGACCTTTTATACCTTCAACAACACAGAGAATAGTACTTTCTGTATGTGCGGGTGTGCGCCCCACCAATCATAGAAACGGATGAGAGCGCGGGCTGAGTGTGTATGAGCTTCCAACCAATCAGTAGTAGTAGCATGTACTGCTCCTCCCAAAGAAGGAGGTTCCTGACCGGAGACCGCGTCTCACAGCCAATGAGTTTAAAATCAGCAGTTTGCGCCCTTTTTACTACAACTCCTATCTTAACTTTGCAGAGAGAGAAGATATTCATTGCAAGAACCCAACAGTTACAGACCGCTCGTCTTTGACTTTGTCTTTTAAGTAAGCATAGTTAATACACCATATTATGTGGTAGTAATAATTTAAATTTGATTTAAATGTGTACATGTATCACAAGTAGAAATGCTTATTTATTTGCCCCATATCATACACATACAACATAGAGCAAAGTATGTTCTTTGTTCAGTCCATAGTATTTATTACTTAGCTATTAGTTGCCAGCCCATAGAGCCCCATTGTGAACCCGGACATGTTGAGTACACCAAAGTTTTATGTTGCTAAATTGCATATGTTGAGCAATTTTCATAATTGGCATAATATGTGACCATACCATTAACAAATACAAAACTGTTCACCCCAATTGGCGAAGAACGATCGCCCCGACCACGAAGAACCATTGTATTTTCGAGGTAACAGCAGAGAGAGAGAGAGATTTTTACCTGTACGGGGGCCAGTTTCGAATTGCAGCCATCCGTAGGTGCCCTTTGAGAGCGGTTTTGAAGGAGTCAAGGGATTCGCATGTCTTAATGACTGTTGGTAGGGCGTTCCACATTTTGGTGGCATAGGAGCGAAAATAATTTAGTCCCTTGTTTGTGCCGAATCTGGGTTGAACATGGTTCGTTGCACTCCCTCTGGTGTTGTGGGTGTGGACTTCGTTAACATTAAGGAAGTATCTACACAGGTACATGGGTATCTTGGTGGAGTATCGAATCTTGTGGACCAGACCCATCGCAAGATGCTGTACTCTGTCGCCGACCCTAAGCCATGCCAGTCTGTCAAAGTGGGCAGGGGTGAGGTGGGTTCGGGGGGTGAGGCCAAGTAGGAGCCTGACCAGTTTGTTTTGGGAGGTCTGGAGCCTAGTTTTAAGGGCCTTTGAGGTGCTGTGGTACCAGGAGGTGCATGCATAGTCAAAGAAGCCTTTTACAAGGGCTCCTGTTAAGGTCTTCAAGGTGTTTTTGTCGACCAGTGAGGAGATCCTGTAAAGGAATGGTGCTATTTGCTCACGCGTTCTGGCGCCTAAGTGTTAGTTTGTTTTGATGATGTATGTAACTTTGATGTATTTATATGATGACAAGCAGCCTGTTTTTGTATGTAATTCCAAGCCTTGATATGTACTGTGATGCCTTGTAATTTGTGGAAATTCAATAAAATACTTTAAAAGCTGGCTATTGTATATCTTGAGGTGATAATGGCTGGCCATGAGCCATAGTTTAGAGCCATGGCACAGTGACTTAACAATAGGCTGCCAGTGAATATTAATGAAGTGGCAGGCACCCTTCTTTCTACTACTGATTCTTGCATTCCAATCCAAAGTGGTAGAGTTACAGGGCGATTAACATTAGAAAATCAGTACAAAGCGTACACACACACACACACACACCCGGAAAAGGGGAGAGCGTACCTGTTACCCTAGCCGCAATTTGCAGAAAGTAGCTCATAACATGTCTACGGGGGATTTTTATGAAAAACAAGCTCGGCAGATTGAAAGAGAATAATTCAAGCTTGGACTACAGCTGCAATGTTGGTGAGTTTAACGTCGTTTAAGACAAGCAGATCGCAAACGCAAAATGATGAGTGGGGAGTCAATGGAGGGTATTGCAACTCTAGATTCATCCCATTATAAAAAAATCTGGAGTTGCAAATTGCGGCTACTGTTACCCCACTAACAACCTATAGAAGGGGGGGATCAACATTTCATCATGCTTTATGTAGCATGTGACATGTCAAACTAGGGGGTTTTCATGATGCTGAATCCATTCCAAGCATTCGTTTTTTATAGCTATGGCTATAAACGGCCATAGCTACTTGCCCAATTGTGCTGACATCATCACATTTTTGACGTATATGGCCGTTTTAGCCTAAGGAGTGTATTTTGTGCGAAACTAATGCTTGGAATGGATTCAGCATCATGAAAACCACCTAGTTTGACATGTCACATGCTACATAAAGCATGATGACATTTTGATTTTCCCCCTTATAGGATGTTAATGGTATGGTCAGATATTATGCCAATTGGCATTAGCATCCTACAGTTTCTACATGCTGGGGAGTGGGAACCCATACTGTGGATTTGGGACTCAAACTCAAATTTTGTAAGCACATAGCATCTGGTTTTAAACGAAGAGCTATATGGATAGGGGAGGCGCTGAGCTGGACCAAAAAGAAGGGCCGCAAGGAGCTCAGTGCCTTATTGTAAAGTCATGTATGGTGATTTGGTGTCAAACTGCACATTTAAGGCGAGACATGGTAGGTGAATATGGAAAACAAGTTAACTAATAGCTATCACAATGAAACTTCTCCAGTTGATTACTTATATTAAAACTAAGATTTTTTGTATTACAAGTTTTCTGAAATTATATGTTTAAATAGGCAAATTAGGCATTATATGCGCTAATTTGCATACATTTCGGGACGATAAATCTGAAGATCAGATAAAGCCAGGTTCAAAATTATTGTTTCATTTTGTTGACATATTAGAGACAAAGAAAAATCATGATTTCATGTCTCGCCTTAAATATTGACTGGACTGAAATGACAAGTAAATGTATATAAGATATCTTATATATATATCTTATATATATAAGATATGTGATGATTTATATGGTGGCATTTTTCCCTACAAATATCTTGATGAAAATCAAAAGCAGGTTTGTATTACAAATATTAGTAGTAAAAATATCTCCGAAAAAAAAGAGAGATGTCATGTGGCTCGTCTCTGTGAGGAGACTAGCAGTAAGAGCAGTAGTAAAATGGAGCTGCTTCATTAGAACTGTTAAATGTCCAATTATAAATTGTGGTGCAGATGAGACAATTGAGCACCTGCTAGTTGACTGCCAGAGGTCTAGCTTTGTGTGGGGGAAAATGCCACAAATTGGTTTTAAAATTAAGATAAATTACAATGCTGTCATGTATGGAGTCTTTGGGGAAAACGGTTTTACTGGACCGTTATTTGTACAGTTGTGAACAAACTGTGGAAAACCAGGTGTGCCTATTACCATTGTAAAAAAAAAACCACACTTTTGTATTTGAAATGCCTTTTTTTTGTATTGTAACTTATATGTATATATATTATATATATGTAACTTAATGTAATATTTGCATATTTTGTAAACCCCTGAATAATTTTCAATAAAGTATATATAAAAAGGAACCCATACTAAACATTTCTAACATAAAACGTTGGTGTACTCACATGTCCGGGTTCACATTCTGGCTACTAGACTAGTATGCTATGACTTTTGCAAGAGTTCCCCTCCAATCGGTGCCAGTGATGCATGGTACCTCCCCAAACAAGGAGGTCCCTCACCACTGACCAATCGGAGAACAACGGCGTCTCAGACGCGCAAATAAAAGCAGCAGTTTGCTCTGGAATAAGCATTCTATTCAACTTCTTTAGAAGATGGCAAGAACCAAGCAGACCGCTCGTAAGTCCACCGGTGGCAAAGCGCCCAGGAAGCAGCTCGCCACCAAGGCAGCTCGTAAGAGCGCGCCGGCAACCGGTGGAGTGAAGAAGCCTCACCGTTACCGGCCCGGTACAGTGGCTCTGAGGGAGATCCGTCGTTACCAGAAATCCACCGAGCTGCTGATCCGCAAGCTGCCTTTCCAGCGCCTGGTGAGGGAGATCGCACAGGACTTCAAGACCGACCTGCGCTTCCAGAGCTCTGCAGTTATGGCTCTCCAGGAGTCTGCCGAGGCTTATCTGGTCGGTCTGTTTGAAGACACCAACCTGTGCGCCATCCACGCCAAGAGGGTGACAATCATGCCCAAAGACATCCAGCTGGCCCGTCGTATCCGCGGAGAACGTGCTTAAACCTTTCTGACACTAGTAGAACCCCAAAACGGCTCTTTTAAGAGCCACCCATCTATTTATTTTAAAGAGAATTTCCCAAATTGTTTTAGTCACGAGTGGCATATGAGCAATGAAATAATATAAGTAATATTTCAGACGCTAATCTCTTCTCCCACTAAAGATCCAAATTGTTGCATAATTGACACGTCCAACACCACTGGTTAAGATGCCCCCCCCCCCCCCCCTCCCCCTCTTTAAATCAAACATGAATTTGGCAGTTGGTGGCTAACGGCTGCCACTGTTCACGTGATACAGTGATATACAGAGGGTGGCGCTCAATGGAGTCAGTGTTGTCTTTGTTTCTGCATAATGTTCTCCCGCCTGCCTAATCTATTGTCCCGCTATAATAGTTCTCCCGCATGCCTCGTATAAGATTGTCCCTCTAAAATATAGACTAGGGTAGGGATTAAATTCTGATGAGCACATTTAATTAATAGCTCTATTCGACGCTCCAATTTAAATCCCGTTTTTCACTTTCTATAGTCAGTCCACTTACTGCAGTCAGTCTATTTGCTACTAATCCGATATGATATTATGATGTCCCTGACCAGTCTGTACCAAACAAAGCAATCAAAATTTGCAAAATTGAAGCAACTCAATTTATCCCCAACTGTATCCCAACAATTGATATATGCTGGCAAATCGGTGAATTTTATCTGCATTAGGCTTTATAGTCAAATAAATCTTGCATCTTTATATTGCAGTTTGCACTGCAAAGATGTGGAATAAAAATAACATATTATATATATTGCATCTTTATCTTAATCGTATAATTTGCACTAGTGTTATATTTCATATTCGCGTGCTATTTGTGCATGTTTCTTGCTGAAGTTAAATGTGCAATAGTTTTGGCATTATATAATCTGTTATAAAACGTGGCATGGTGAGTCATGGCTTCAGGCCAACGGATCTAACCCTTAACAGGCGCTGGGGACTCGATCGGGCGTGGTGTCGCAAATTATATACAAATAAAAGTAAGACATTTAAATGCAGGACTATGATGTACAAGTTTGACATGCAAGAATACGTAATCACTGTCAGTCCATGAATCATGGCTCACAAACAGACATTGCCTACTTGAATGGAATAAACTCTGTATAGCGCATGTGGGCGGCTCTTAAAAGAGCCTTTGGGTTGTTGGTAGATCAAGTCAGCGTTATTAACCTCCGAATCCGTACAGAGTGCGTCCCTGTCTTTTCAGAGCGTAGACAACATCCATGGCGGTTACGGTCTTTCTCTTGGCGTGCTCGGTGTAGGTGACGGCGTCACGGATCACGTTCTCCAGGAACACCTTGAGGACACCGCGGGTCTCCTCGTAGATCAGACCGGAGATACGCTTCACTCCGCCACGGCGTGCCAGACGGCGGATAGCGGGCTTGGTGATTCCCTGGATGTTATCACGAAGCACCTTGCGATGGCGCTTGGCGCCTCCTTTTCCAAGACCTTTTCCTCCTTTCCCTCGTCCTGACATTTTGAGTTGCGCTGTAGTTGCAGTTAGAAAACTGAGTGATTTGAGAGTTCAGAGACTTGCCCTTTTATGTGTGTTCTGAGGACGTAAGGGAGGACATGCAGAGCGAGCTGTGGGTTGCGTGGGCGTTACTAACTCCGCCCCCCACAACACACACGCACACACACTCTGCTATATAGTCAGCTGCTCTATCTATGTCATATAATAATGTATTAATATGTATGTGATGTATTCCTAAAGTACACATATATATATTTTTTTGATATATATTTTTTTTGTCTGACAACAAATATTGTTAGCCTTGATGACCTTACATGCGCATGCAACAGCTAAATAATGTAATTTTGATAGCATGTACTGTAGATATATAGCACTCTACTGTAAAATCATAGGTTCATTGTACAGATATTCTACTGTTAGACAGATGTTCTGTTTTTGATCCTTGATTGCATTTGATGTATTACCATGTTACCACCTAAATTGAAATTGAACCTGTAATCATGTATACATTTCAGTGTTACAAAATGCATTTGTGAAATTTGCTCTGGGTCAAATTTATTTCTACATGTCATGACTTCATGCAATTTATTGCACAATGAGATAATTATGATGATGTAAAGGTGGACGGGTTACTAGGTTACCGTTATTTCCCCTTGTATAGCCTACAATTACATTTAGAACAAAACATTGAACCAGAACCACTGGCCAAAGGCAATAGCAAAGGTGGATTCACATGTGTCAATATTCATTAGGTATGAGCATGTTTGACTAGTAACTAATGTGTGCCAGGGTTTTTTTCTTTTTTGATGAGAACATCAGCATAGATAGGGCAGCAGCAGAATTGTTTTAGCAAAAAAACAACTTTGCAATAATTAAGGGCCTGTAATATAAAGGCAAACATTTTAAGCTGGTTGTTATTCCAGTGACCATTACATAATTTCTAAATAAAGTAAAGATAGGATACTCTTGTAAAAGAATGTGGTTGGCTCTTAAAAGAGCCTTTTGTGGGTATAAATATGGTGCAGACAGTTTACTTCTTTTTGGGAGCGGCATTCTTTGCTGCCTTGGGTTTGGCAACCTTCTTGGCTGGAGCTTTCTTGGCTGCTGCGGGCTTCTTAGCCACTTTCTTGGGGCTCATGGTGGCCTTCTTCGGGCTTTTGGCCGCTACTTTCTTGGCGGCAGGCTTCTTGGCTTTCTTGGGTGATTTCTTGGCGGCTGCGGGCTTCTTAGCCGCTGCGGGTTTCTTGGCTGCAGCAGGCTTCTTTGCTTTGACTGCTTTCTTAGCAGCAGGTTTCTTTACCTTCACCGCTTCTGCCTTGTTCATCTTGAAAGAGCCGTTCAGGCCGGACGCACCGGTACCTTTAAGCTGGACCAGGGTGCCTTTAGCGACCAGGCTCTTGACAGCGATCTTAACGCGGGCCTTGTTCTTCTCCACATCGTAGCCTCCAGCAGCCAGAGCCTTCTTGACCGCAGCTAGGGACACACCGCTCCGCTCCTTGGAGGCGGACACGACGTTGACGACCAGCTCAGCGACGCTGGGGCCGGTCTTCTTGGGTCGGGGTGCTGCCTTCTTCTTGGCGGCCTTGGCTGGTGACGGAGCTGGTGCTAGCCTCGGTCCCAGGCCCACTGCCCACCTGGCCCACCTGGTGCTCCCGGGAGCACCAGGGAGCCGGAGCACCAGGTCGCACCAGGCCCAGGTCACTGGTGCTGGTGCGACTTCTGCCATTGTCTCGGATAGGTTGCTGTTCATTCTCTCAAGTAAACTCTCACAGACTGATGCTGAACGCTCTGCAGGGGCTGGACTTAAACACCACATGAGAACCATTTAGAGTCAACACACACAGGCCCTCTTCTCTCTTGTGCCACTTGTAAAACTTGTAAAACAAGTTATAAAAACTACTGTGTATATTATTCAATGGGACAAAGAGCTGACCAGTTAACACACATGTGCCTTTCTGTCATGATCTAAGATGAAAGCAGTGTTCTAATAACAACAATACTCACAATCAATTTAGTAGACATTCCTGGTGACGCAATACCATAAACTATGATTTTGTTATGTCATCCGTTTTGCTATAAATATAAGGTTTTCTGACCACAGTAAACACACTCCCGTTCAAGGAAAGCCTGATGGTGGAGTTGATCCCAATTTCCAATGACAAAATGCCAGCTGTTGGAAAACTTGGCTAATTTTGGACAAATAACTCACTGTGTGATCAGAAAACTAAGAGTGTTTAAATCTTCTATAAACTGTATATGTATATTTGATTATGGAGACACTTCTCAGGTAGGCCTAGATACTTCATGATGTGCCATGCTGCAAAGCAAATGTACTCATTGTACTCTGTATAAAATGTATGCATTTAGCAGACACTCTTAATCCAGAGCAATTTATATTAAATTTACAAAGAGCATGGCAATACATCACATACATAGAAAGTAGTAAATGCGTAAGCTAAGAACGTAACAGTGGAATATCTATATAATGACACTATACATACAGTATAAACTATACGTATACTATACTATGCTATACTATAAAGTGCTGTGGCTACATACAATACAATTCTAGTGTTGTCTACATAACATGCTAACATAAATCTCCCACTACTGTGCACATGTGAGTTAAGAGTCTAAAACACAGCTGAACTTAGACAACACATTTAACACACCATTAAAATAAATCTCCCCCAATACTAGAAACATGTTCAACGCTCAACCCCCACCTCCACTTTGAGAAGCAAACGCTGATAGACATGCAGATTATATTTACACCAAAACTCTCCTCTCTGCATTTGTACAGAAGAGTCTCATTCCAGGACTACCGGTATGAATATCTGCTGGTTTTGGTGTGAAGCATCATGATGAGTTCAACACAATGGAACAATGCCTCCCCTCCCACACAGGGTGGTTCTTTATGTGAGTGATTGAGGTGATTTAAATCACACATAAATAAAATTACTTTAGTTAGATGCATTATGAATACGGATTAACAAATTAAATCAGTAAACTCAGACCGAAAAACAACCATAGGCTATATATATATATGAATAAAATGCAATAATAAAATAATTAGTTATTATGGATACCAGGTATGTTAAATATGGTATCCTCTGAATATAGACACAATACACACTATGACCATTTGTAATAAATTTGATTATCAGTTATGGGCTTATTGTGCATCTATTAAAAGGAACAATTTCTCTTCAAATAACACATTTGGTGGCTCTTAAAAGAGCCGTTTTGGGGTTGTGACAGGAACAGATATAGTCTAAGCACGTTCTCCGCGGATACGACGGGCCAGCTGGATGTCTTTGGGCATGATGGTCACCCTCTTGGCGTGAATGGCAGCGGTGGCCGAACGGATAGCGGCGCGGTCTTGATACCGGAAGGTTCCTAGTTCGAATCAGCCGTCCGACACGTTAAAATTACCACCGCTGAAGTGCCCTTGAACAAGGCGTTGAACCACTACGATGAAATGTGTTCTATGAGCAGGGCCTGGCTGGAAACAAGTTCTTGAGCTTAGCCCAGATACCCTGGGTAAATATAGATTTCATTTCATTTCATTTCAATGGCGCACAGGTTGGTGTCTTCAAACAGACCGACCAGATAGGTTCATTGTACAGCTATTCTACTGTTAGACAGATGTTGTGTTTTTGATCCTTGATTGCATTTGATGTATTACCATGTTACCACCTAAATTGAAATTGAACCTGTAATCATGTATACATTTCAGTGTTACAAAATGCATTTGTGAAATTTGCTCTGGGTCAAATTTATTTCTACATTTCATGACTTCATGCAATTTATTGCACAATGAGATAATTCTGATGATGTAAAGGTGGACGGGTTACTAGGTTACCGTTATTTCCCCTTGTATAGCCTACCATTACATTTAGAACAAAACATTGAACCAGAACCACTGGCCAAAGGCAATAGCAAAGGTGGATTCACATGTGTCAATATTAATTAGGTATGAGCATGTTTGACTAGTAACTAATGTGTGCCAGGGTTTTTTTCTTTTTTGATGAGAACATCAGCATAGATAGGGCAGCAGCAGAATTGTTTTAGCAACAAATCAACTTTGCAATAATTATATTTTATGCAAGGGCCTGTAATATAAAGGCAAACATTTTAAGTTGGTTGTTATTCCAGTGACCATTACATAATTTCTAAATAAAGTAAAGATAGGATACTCTTGTAAAAGAATGTGGTTGGCTCTTAAAAGAGCCTTTTGTGGGTATAAATATGGTGCAGACAGTTTACTTCTTTTTGGGAGCGGCCTTCTTTGCTGCCTTGGGTTTGGCAACCTTCTTGGCTGGAGCTTTCTTGGCTGCTGCGGGCTTCTTAGCCACTTTCTTGGGGCTCATGGTGGCCTTCTTCAGGCTTTTGGCCGCTACTTTCTTGGCGGCAGGCTTCTTGGCTTTCTTGGGTGATTTCTTGGCGGCTGCGGGCTTCTTAGCCGCTGCGGGTTTCTTAGCTGCAGCAGGCTTCTTTGCTTTGACTGCTTTCTTAGCAGCAGGTTTCTTTACCTTCACCGCTTCTGCCTTGTTCATCTTGAAAGAGCAGTTCAGGCCGGACGCACCGGTACCTTTAAGCTGGACCAGGGTGCCTTTAGCGACCAGGCTCTTGACAGCGATCTTAACGCGGGCCTTGTTCTTCTCCACATCGTAGCCTCCAGCAGCCAGAGCCTTCTTGACCGCAGCTAGGGACACACCGCTCCGCAACTTGGAGGTGGACACGACGTTGACGACCAGCTCAGCGACGCTGGGGCCGGTCTTCTTGGGTCGGGGTGGTGCCTTCTTCTTGGCGGCCTTGGCTGGTGCTAGCCAGGTGCTCACTGGGACCGCGCTGCTCCAGGGAGCACCAGGGAGCCGGAGCACCAGGTCGCACCAGGTCCAGGTCGCTGGTGCTGGTGCGACTTCTGCCATTGTCTCGGATAGGTTGCTGTTCATTCTCTCAAGTAAACTCTCACAGACTGATGCTGAACGCTCTGCAGGGGCTGGACTTAAACACCACATGAGAACCATTTAGAGTCAACACACACTCTTCTCTCTTGTGCCACTTGTAAAACTTGTAAAACAAGTTATAACAACTACTGTGTATATTATTCAATGGGACAAAGAGCTGACCAGTTAACACACATGTGCCTTTCTGTCATGATCTAAGATGAAAGCAGTGCACTCCTTTTTAGTAATAACCTCAAAACATCACCTGTCTACAGTCAGAGCACAGTGTTGCCTTTGTCATTTTTCTTCTAAAATATTGTAAACTATGTTCTAATAACAACAATACTCACAATCAATTTAGTAGACATTCCTGGTGACGCAATACCATAAACTATGATTTTGTTATGTCATCCGTTTTGCTATAAATATAAGGTTTTCTGACCACAGTAAACACACTCCCGTTCAAGGAAAGCCTGGTGGTGGAGTTGATCCCAATTTCCAATGACAAAATGCCAGCTGTTGGAAAACTTGGCTAATTTTGGACAAATAACTCACTGTGTGATCAGAAAACTAAGAGTGTTTAAATCTTCTATAAACTGTATATGTATATTTGATTATGGAGACACTTCTCAGGTAGGCCTAGATACTTCATGATGTGCCATGCTGCAAAGCAAATGTACTCATTGTACTCTGTATAAAATGTATGCATTTAGCAGACACTCTTAATCCAGAGCAATTTATATTAAACTTACAAAAAGCATGGCAATACATCACATACATAGAAAGTAGTAAATGCGTAAGCTAAGAACGTAACAGTGGAATATCTATATAATGACACTATACATACAGTATAAACTATACGTATACTATACTATGCTATACTATAAAGTGCTGTGGCTACATACAATACAATTCTAGTGTTGTCTACATAACATGCTAACATAAATCTCCCACTACTGTGCACATGTGAGTTAAGAGTCTAAAACACAGCTGAACTTAGACAACACATTTAACACACCATTAAAATAAATCTCCCCCAATACTAAAAACATGTTCAACGCTCAACCCCCACCTCCACTTTGAGAAGCAAACGCTGATAGACATGCAGATTATATTTACACCAAAACTCTCCTCTCTGCATTTAAGAGTCTCATTCCAGGACTACCGGTATGAATATCTGCTGGTTTTGATGTGAAGCATCATGATGAGTTCAACACAATGGAACAATGCCTCCCCTCCCACACAGGGTGGTTCTTTATGTGAGTGATTGAGGTGATTTAAATCACACATAAATCAAAATTATTTTAGTTAGATGCATTATGATTACGGATTAACAAATTAAATCAGTAAACTCAGACCGAAAAACAACCATAGGCTATATATATATATGAATAAAATGCAATAATAAAATAATTAGTTATTATGGATACCAGGTATGTTAAATATGGTATATATCCTCTGAATATAGACACAATACACACTATGACCATTTGTAATAATTTTGATTATCAGTTATGGGCTTATTGTGCATCTATTAAAAGGAACAATTTCTCTTCAAATAACACATTTGGTGGCTCTTAAAAGAGCCGTTTTGGGGTTGTGACAGGAACAGATAGTCTAAGCACGTTCTCCGCGGATACGACGGGCCAGCTGGATGTCTTTGGGCATGATGGTCACCCTCTTGGCGTGAATGGCAGCGGTGGCCGAATGGATAGCGGCGCGGTCTAATCAGCCGTCCGACACGTTAAAATTACCACCGCTGAAGTGCCCTTGAACAAGGCGTTGAACCACTACGATGAAATGTGTTCTATGAGCAGGGCCTGGCTGGAAACAAGTTCTTGAGCTTAGCCCAGATACCCTGGGTAAATATAGATTTCATTTCATTTCATTTCAATGGCGCACAGGTTGGTGTCTTCAAACAGACCGACCAGATAGGTTCATTGTACAGCTATTCTACTGTTAGACAGATGTTGTGTTTTTGATCCTTGATTGCATTTGATGTATTACCATGTTACCACCTAAATTGAAATTGAACCTGTAATCATGTATACATTTTAGTGTTACAAAATGCATTTGTGAAATTTGCTCTGGGTCAAATTTATTTCTACATTTCATGACTTCATGCAATTTATTGCACAATGAGATAATTCTGATGATGTAAAGGTGGACGGGTTACTAGGTTACCGTTATTTCCCCTTGTATAGCCTACCATTACATTTAGAACAAAACATTGAACCAGAACCACTGGCCAAAGGCAATAGCAAAGGTGGATTCACATGTGTCAATATTCATTAGGTATGAGCATGTTTGACTAGTAACTAATGTGTGCCAGGGTTTTTTTCTTTTTTTGATGAGAACATCAGCATAGATAGGGCAGCAGCAGAATTGTTTTAGCAACAAATCAACTTTGCAATAATTATATTTTATGCAAGGGCCTGTAATATAAAGGCAAACATTTTAAGCTGGTTGTTATTCCAGTGACCATTACATAATTTCTAAATAAAGTAAAGATAGGATACTCTTGTAAAAGAATGTGGTTGGCTCTTAAAAGAGCCTTTTGTGGGTATAAATATGGTGCAGACAGTTTACTTCTTTTTGGGAGCGGCCTTCTTTGCTGCCTTGGGTTTGGCAACCTTCTTGGCTGGAGCTTTCTTGGCTGCTGCGGGCTTCTTAGCCACTTTCTTGGGGCTCATGGTGGCCTTCTTCGGGCTTTTGGCCGCTACTTTCTTGGCGGCAGGCTTCTTGGCTTTCTTGGGTGATTTCTTGGCGGCTGTGGGCTTCTTAGCCGCTGCGGGTTTCTTAGCTGCAGCAGGCTTCTTTGCTTTGACTGCTTTCTTAGCAGCAGGTTTCTTTACCTTCACCGCTTCTGCCTTGTTCATCTTGAAAGAGCAGTTCAGGCCGGACGCACCGGTACCTTTAAGCTGGACCAGGGTGCCTTTAGCGACCAGGCTCTTGACAGCGATCTTAACGCGGGCCTTGTTCTTCTCCACATCGTAGCCTCCAGCAGCCAGAGCCTTCTTGACCGCAGCTAGGGACACACCGCTCCGCAACTTGGAGGTGGACACGACGTTGACGACCAGCTCAGCGACGCTGGGGCCGGTCTTCTTGGGTCGGGGTGGTGCCTTCTTCTTGGCGGCCTTGGCTGGTGCTAGCCAGGTGCTCACTGGGACCGCGCTGCTCCAGGGAGCACCAGGGAGCCGGAGCACCAGGTCGCACCAGGTCCAGGTCGCTGGTGCTGGTGCGACTTCTGCCATTGTCTCGGATAGGTTGCTGTTCATTCTCTCAAGTAAACTCTCACAGACTGATGCTGAACGCTCTGCAGGGGCTGGACTTAAACACCACATGAGAACCATTTAGAGTCAACACACTCTTCTCTCTTGTGCCACTTGTAAAACTTGTAAAACAAGTTATAACAACTACTGTGTATATTATTCAATGGGACAAAGAGCTGACCAGTTAACACACATGTGCCTTTCTGTCATGATCTAAGATGAAAGCAGTGCATTCCTTTTTAGTAATAACCTCAAAACATCACCTGTCTACAGTCAGAGCACAGTGTTGCCTTTGTCATTTTTCTTCTAAAATATTGTAAACTATGTTCTAATAACAACAATACTCACAATCAATTTAGTAGACATTCCTGGTGACGCAATACCATAAACTATGATTTTGTTATGTCATCCGTTTTGCTATAAATATAAGGTTTTCTGACCACAGTAAACACACTCCCGTTCAAGGAAAGCCTGATGGTGGAGTTGATCCCAATTTCCAATGACAAAATGCCAGCTGTTGGAAAACTTGGCTAATTTTGGACAAATAACTCACTGTGTGATCAGAAAACTAAGAGTGTTTAAATCTTCTATAAACTGTATATGTATATTTGATTATGGAGACACTTCTCAGGTAGGCCTAGATACTTCATGATGTGCCATGCTGCAAAGAAAATGTACTCATTGTACTCTGTATAAAATGTATGCATTTAGCAGACACTCTTAATCCAGAGCAATTTATATTAAACTTACAAAAAGCATGGCAATACATCACATACATAGAAAGTAGTAAATGCGTAAGCTAAGAACGTAACAGTGGAATATCTATATAATGACACTATACATACAGTATAAACTATACGTATACTATACTATGCTATACTATAAAGTGCTGTGGCTACATACAATACAATTCTAGTGTTGTCTACATAACATGCTAACATAAATCTCCCACTACTGTGCACATGTGAGTTAAGAGTCTAAAACACAGCTGAACTTAGACAACACATTTAACACACCATTAAAATAAATCTCCCCCAATACTAGAAACATGTTCAACGCTCAACCCCCACCTCCACTTTGAGAAGCAAACGCTGATAGACATGCAAATTATATTTACACCAAAACTCTCCTCTCTGCATTTGTAAAGAAGAGTCTCATTCCAGGACTACCGGTATGAATATCTGCTGGTTTTGGTGTGAAGCATCATGATGAGTTCAACACAATGGAACAATGCCTCCCCTCCCACACAGGGTGGTTCTTTATGTGAGTGATTGAGGTGATTTAAATCACACATAAATCTAATTATTTTAGTTAGATGCATTATGATTACGGATTAACAAATTAAATCAGTAAACTCAGACCGAAAAACAACCATAGGCTATATATGAATAAAATGCAATAATAAAATAATTAGTTATTATGGATACCAGGTATGTTAAATATGGTATATATCCTCTGAATATAGACACAATACACACTATGACCATTTGTAATACATTTGATTATCAGTTATGGGCTTATTGTGCATCTATTAAAAGGAACAATTTCTCTTAAAATAACACATTTGGTGGCTCTTAAAAGAGCCGTTTTGGGGTTGTGACAGGAACAGATAGTCTAAGCACGTTCTCCGCGGATACGACGGGCCAGCTGGATGTCTTTGGGCATGATGGTCACCCTCTTGCAGTAACTAATGTGTGCCAGGGTTTTTTTCTTTTTTGATGAGAACATCAGCATAGATAGGGCAGCAGCAGAATTGTTTTAGCAACAAATCAACTTTGCAATAATTATATTTTATGCAAGGGCCTGTAATATAAAGGCAAACATTTTAAGCTGGTTGTTATTCCAGTGACCATTACATAATTTCTAAATAAAGTAAAGATAGGATACTCTTGTAAAATAATGTGGTTGGCTCTTAAAAGAGCCTTTTGTGGGTATAAATATGGTGCAGACAGTTTACTTCTTTTTGGGAGCGGCCTTCTTTGCTGCCTTGGGTTTGGCAACCTTCTTGGCTGGAGCTTTCTTGGCTGCTGCGGGCTTCTTAGCCACTTTCTTGGGGCTCATGGTGGCCTTCTTCGGGCTTTTGGCCGCTACTTTCTTGGCGGCAGGCTTCTTGGCTTTCTTGGGTGATTTCTTGGCGGCTGCGGGCTTCTTAGCCGCTGCGGGTTTCTTGGCTGCAGCAGGCTTCTTTGCTTTGACTGCTTTCTTAGCAGCAGGTTTCTTTACCTTCACCGCTTCTGCCTTGTTCATCTTGAAAGAGCCGTTCAGGCCAGACGCACCGGTACCTTTAAGCTGGACCAGGGTGCCTTTAGCGACCAGGCTCTTGACAGCGATCTTAACGCGGGCCTTGTTCTTCTCCACATCGTAGCCTCCAGCAGCCAGAGCCTTCTTGACCGCAGCTAGGGACACACCGCTCCGCTCCTTGGAGGCGGACACGACGTTGACGACCAGCTCAGCGTCGCTGGGGCCGGTCTTCTTGGGTCGGGGTGGTGCCTTCTTCTTGGCGGCCTTGGCTGGTGACGGAGCTGGTGCTAGCCTCGGTACCAGTGAGCTCACTGGGACCGCGCTGCTCCAGGGAGCACCAGGGAGCCGGAGCACCAGGTCGCACCAGGTCCAGGTCGCTGGTGCTGGTGCGACTTCTGCCATTGTCTCGGATAGGTTGCTGTTCATTCTCTCAAGTAAACTCTCACAGACTGATGCTGAACGCTCTGCAGGGGCTGGACTTAAACACCACATGAGAACCATTTAGAGTCAACACACACAGGCCCTCTTCTCTCTTGTGCCACTTGTAAAACTTGTAAAACAAGTTATAAAAACTACTGTGTATATTATTCAATGGGACAAAGAGCTGACCAGTTAACACACATGTGCCTTTCTGTCATGATCTAAGATGAAAGCAGTGCACTCCTTTTTAGTAATAACCTCAAAACATCACCTGTCTACAGTCAGAGCACAGTGTTGCCTCTGTAAATTTTCTTCTAAAATATTGTAAACTATGTTGTAATAACAACAATACTCACAATCAATTTAGTAGACATTCCTGGCGATGAGATACCACAAACTATACTTTTGTTATGTCATCCATGTTGCTATAAATATAATGTTTTATGACCACAGTAAACACACTCCAGTTCAAGGTCGCATGGTGGTGGAGTTGATCTCAAATTCCAATGACAGAATGACAGCTGTTGGGAAACCTGGCAAATTTTGGACAAATAACTTACTGTGATCAGAAAACTAAGCGTGTTTAAATCTTTAATCAACTGTATCTGTATATTTGATTATGGAAACACGATGTACCCAACACACTTCTTAGGTAGACCTGCTAGGCTTCATGGTGCAATGTGTCAACTCATGCTGCAAAACATGTTATGATTAACTCATCTTTGCACTCTGTATTTTATTTTATACAGAGTGCAAAGATGAGTTAATCATAACATGTTTTGAAGCATGAGTTGACACATTGCACCATGAAGTATAGGCCTAGCAGGCCTACCTGAGAAGTGTGTTGGGTACATTGTGTCTCCATAATCCATAATCCATAATCTCCTGCTTAGCGGACAGTGTGGTGTTGTAGAGGAGGTCTCCCCGGACATGTGCATATGTCACACTAGTCGATACATAGCAGGGATTTTTGTCCAGTGTCCACTTTAGTTCACTTTAGTCTGGAAATGGGATATTTTTTGACCTTTCACCTCGCTGTATGGCGTGCCAATTTTTGTTTTACACCTCTGCTGCTTAGCGGACAGTGTGGTGTTGTAGAGGAGGTCTCCCCGGACATGTGCATATGTCACACTAGTCGATACATAGCAGGGATTTTTGTCCAGTGTCCACTTTAGTTCACTTTAGTCTGGAAATGGGATATTTTTGTATCTTTCACCTCGCTGTATGGTGTGCCAATTAAAATTTTACACCTCTGCTGCTTAGCGGACAGTGTGGTGTTGTAGAGGAGGTCTCCCCGGACATGTGCATATGTCACACTAGTCGATACATAGCAGGGATTTTTGTCCAGTGTCCACTTTAGTCTGGAAATGGGATATTTTTGTATCTTTCACCTCGCTGTATGGTGTGCCAATTTAATTTTTACACCTCTGCTGCTTAGCGGACAGTGTGGTGTTGTAGAGGAGGTCTCCCCGGACATGTGCGTATGTCACACTAGTCGATAAATAGCAGGGATTTTTGTCCAGTGTCCACTTTAGTTCACTTTAGTCTGGAAATGGGATATTTTGTATCTTTCACCTCGCTGTATGGTGTGCCAATTTAATTTTTACACCTCTGCTGCTTAGCGGACAGTGTGTTGTTGTAGAGGAGGTCTCCCCGGACATGTGCATATGTCACACTAGTCGATACATAGCAGGGATTTTTGTCCAGTGTCCACTTTAGTTCACTTTAGTCTGGAAATGGGATATTTTTGTATCTTTCACCTCGCTGTATGGTGTGCCAATTTAATTTTTACACCTCTGCTGCTTAGCGGACAGTGTGGTGTTGTAGAGGAGGTCTCCCCGGACATGTGCATATGTCACACTAGTCGATACATAGCAGGGATTTTTGTCCAGTGTCCACTTTAGTTCACTTTAGTCTGGAAATGGGATATTTTTGTATCTTTCACCTCGCTGTATGGTGTGCCAATTTAATTTTTACACCTCTGCTGCTTAGCGGACAGTGTGGTGTTGTAGAGGAGGTCTCCCCGGACATGTGCATATGTCACACTAGTCGATACATAGCAGGGATTTTTGTCCAGTGTCCACTTTAGTCTGGAAATGGGATATTTTTGTATCTTTCACCTCCCTGTATGGTGTGCCAATTTAATTTTTACACCTCTGCTGCTTAGCGGACAGTGTGGTGTTGTAGAGGAGGTCTCCCCGGACATGTGCGTATGTCACACTAGTCGATAAATAGCAGGGATTTTTGTCCAGTGTCCACTTTAGTTCACTTTAGTCTGGAAATGGGATATTTTGTATCTTTCACCTCGCTTTATGGTGTGCCAATTTAATTTTTACACCTCTGCTGCTTAGCGGACAGTGTGTTGTTGTAGAGGAGGTCTCCCCGGACATGTGCATATGTCACACTAGTCGATACATAGCAGGGATTTTTGTCCAGTGTCCACTTTAGTTCACTTTAGTCTGGAAATGGGATATTTTTGTATCTTTCACCTCGCTGTATGGTGTGCCAATTTAATTTTTACACCTCTGCTGCTTAGCGGACAGTGTGGTGTTGTAGAGGAGGTCTCCCCGGACATGTGCATATGTCACACTAGTCGATACATAGCAGGGATTTTTGTCCAGTGTCCACTTTAGTTCACTTTAGTCTGGAAATGGGATATTTTTGTATCTTTCACCTCGCTGTATGGTGTGCCAATTTAATTTTTACACCTCTGCTGCTTAGCGGACAGTGTGGTGTTGTAGAGGAGGTCTCCCCGGACATGTGCATATGTCACACTAGTCGATACATAGCAGGGATTTTTGTCCAGTGTCCACTTTAGTTCACTTTAGTCTGGAAATGGGATATTTTTGTATCTTTCACCTCGCTGTATGGTGTGCCAATTTAATTTTTACACCTCTGCTGCTTAGCGGACAGTGTGGTGTTGTAGAGGAGGTCTCCCCGGACATGTGCATATGTCACACTAGTCGATACATAGCAGGGATTTTTGTCCAGTGTCCACTTTAGTCTGGAAATGGGATTTTTTGTATCTTTCACCTCGCTGTATGGTGTGCCAATTTAATTTTTACACCTCTGCTGCTTAGCGGACAGTGTGGTGTTGTAGAGGAGGTCTCCCCGGACATGTGCGTATGTCACACTAGTCGATAAATAGCAGGGATTTTTGTCCAGTGTCCACTTTAGTTCACTTTAGTCTGGAAATGGGATATTTTGTATCTTTCACCTCGCTGTATGGTGTGCCAATTTAATTTTTACACCTCTGCTGCTTAGCGGACAGTGTGTTGTTGTAGAGGAGGTCTCCCCGGACATGTGCATATGTCACACTAGTCGATACATAGCAGGGATTTTTGTCCAGTGTCCACTTTAGTTCACTTTAGTCTGGAAATGGGATATTTTTGTATCTTTCACCTCGCTGTATGGTGTGCCAATTTAATTTTTTACACCTCTGCTGCTTAGCGGACAGTGTGGTGTTGTAGAGGAGGTCTCCCCGGACATGTGCATATGTCACACTAGTCGATACATAGCAGGGATTTTTGTCCAGTGTCCACTTTAGTTCACTTTAGTCTGGAAATGGGATATTTTTGTATCTTTCACCTCGCTGTATGGTGTGCCAATTTAATTTTTACACCTCTGCTGCTTAGCGGACAGTGTGGTGTTGTAGAGGAGGTCTCCCCGGACATGTGCATATGTCACACTAGTCGATACATAGCAGGGATTTTTGTCCAGTGTCCACTTTAGTCTGGAAATGGGATTTTTTGTATCTTTCACCTCGCTGTATGGTGTGCCAATTTAATTTTTACACCTCTGCTGCTTAGCGGACAGTGTGGTGTTGTAGAGGAGGTCTCCCCGGACATGTGCGTATGTCACACTAGTCGATAAATAGCAGGGATTTTTGTCCAGTGTCCACTTTAGTTCACTTTAGTCTGGAAATGGGATATTTTGTATCTTTCACCTCGCTGTATGGTGTGCCAATTTAATTTTTACACCTCTGCTGCTTAGCGGACAGTGTGTTGTTGTAGAGGAGGTCTCCCCGGACATGTGCATATGTCACACTAGTCGATACATAGCAGGGATTTTTGTCCAGTGTCCACTTTAGTTCACTTTAGTCTGGAAATGGGATATTTTTGTATCTTTCACCTCGCTGTATGGTGTGCCAATTTAATTTTTACACCTCTGCTGCTTAGCGGACAGTGTGGTGTTGTAGAGGAGGTCTCCCCGGACATGTGCATATGTCACACTAGTCGATACATAGCAGGGATTTTTGTCCAGTGTCCACTTTAGTCTGGAAATGGGATTTTTTGTATCTTTCACCTCGCTGTATGGTGTGCCAATTTAATTTTTACACCTCTGCTGCTTAGCGGACAGTGTGGTGTTGTAGAGGAGGTCTCCCCGGACATGTGCGTATGTCACACTAGTCGATAAATAGCAGGGATTTTTGTCCAGTGTCCACTTTAGTTCACTTTAGTCTGGAAATGGGATATTTTGTATCTTTCACCTCGCTGTATGGTGTGCCAATTTAATTTTTACACCTCTGCTGCTTGGCGGACAGTGTGTTGTTGTAGAGGAGGTCTCCCCGGACATGTGCATATGTCACACTAGTCGATACATAGCAGGGATTTTTGTCCAGTGTCCACTTTAGTTCACTTTAGTCTGGAAATGGGATATTTTTGTATCTTTCACCTCGCTGTATGGTGTGCCAATTTAATTTTTACACCTCTGCTGCTTAGCGGACAGTGTGGTGTTGTAGAGGAGGTCTCCCCGGACATGTGCATATGTCACACTAGTCGATACATAGCAGGGATTTTTGTCCAGTGTCCACTTTAGTTCACTTTAGTCTGGAAAAGGGATGGTGTTTGACCTTTCACCTCGCTGTATGGTGTGCCAATTTTTGTTTTACACCTCTGCTGCTTAGCGGACAGTGTGGTGTTGTAGAGGAGGTCTCCACGGACATGTGCGTATGTCACACTAGTCGATACATAGCAGGGATTTTTGTCCAGTGTCCACTTTAGTTCACTTTAGTCTAGAAAATGGGATAGTTTTTGACCATTCACCTCGCTGTATGGCGTGCCAGTTTTTGTTTTACACCTCTGCTGCTTAGCGGACAGTGTGGTGTTGTAGAGGAGGTCTCCCCGGACATGTGCGTATGTCACACTAGTCGATACATAGCAGGGATTTTTGTCCAGTGTCCACTTTAGTTCACTTTAGTCTAGAAAATGGGATAGTTTTTGACCGTTCACCTCGCTGTATGGCGTGCCAGTTTTTGTTTTACACCTCTGCTGCTTAGCGGACAGTGTGGTGTTGTAGAGGAGGTCTCCCCGGACATGTGCGTATGTCACACTAGTCGATACATAGCAGGGATTTTTGTCCAGTGTCCACTTTAGTTCACTTTAGTCTGGAAATGGGATATTTTTGTATCTTTCACCTCGCTGTATGGTGTGCCAATTCAATTTTTACACCTCTGCTGCTTAGCGGACAGTGTGGTGTTGTAGAGGAGGTCTCCCCGGACATGTGCATATGTCACACTAGTCGATACATAGCAGAGATTTTTGTCCAGTGTCCACTTTAGTTCACTTTAGTCTGGAAATGGGATGGTTTTTGACCTTTCACCTCGCTGTATGGCGTGCCAATTTTTGTTTTACACCTCTGCTGCTTAGCGGACAGTGTGGTGTTGTAGAGGAGGTCTCCCCGGACATGTGCATATGTCACACTAGTCGATACATAGCAGGGATTTTTGTCCAGTGTCCACTTTAGTTCACTTTAGTCTGGAAATGGGATATTTTGTATCTTTCACCTCGCTGTATGGTGTGCCAATTTAATTTTTACACCTCTGCTGCTTAGCGGACAGTGTGGTGTTGTAGAGGAGGTCTCCCCGGACATGTGCATATGTCACACTAGTCGATACATAGCAGAGATTTTTGTCCAGTGTCCACTTTAGTTCACTTTAGTCTGGAAATGGGATAGTTTTTGACCTTTCACCTCGCTGTATGGCGTGCCAATTTTTGATTTACACCTCTGCTGCTTAGCGGACAGTGTGGTGTTGTAGAGGAGGTCTCCCCGGACATGTGCGTATGTCACACTAGTCGATACATAGCAGGGATTTTTGTCCAGTGTCCACTTTAGTTCACTTTAGTCTGGAAATGGGATATTTTTGTATCTTTCACCTCGCTGTATGGTGTGCCAATTAAATTTGTACACCTCTGCTGCTTAGCGGACAGTGTGGTGTTGTAGAGGAGGTCTCCCCGGACATGTGCATCTGTCACACTAGTCGATACATAGCAGAGATTTTTGTCCAGTGTCCACTTTAGTTCACTTTAGTCTGGAAATGGGATGGTTTTTGACCTTTCACCTCGCTGTATGGCGTGCCAATTTTTGTTTTACACCTCTGCTGCTTAGCGGACAGTGTGGTGTTGTAGAGGAGGTCTCCCCGGACATGTGCATATGTCACACTAGTCGATACATAGCAGGGATTTTTGTCCAGTGTCCACTTTAGTTCACTTTAGTCTGGAAATGGGATATTTTGTATCTTTCACCTCGCTGTATGGTGTGCCAATTTAATTTTTACACCTCTGCTGCTTAGCGGACAGTGTGGTGTTGTAGAGGAGGTCTCCCCGGACATGTGCATATGTCACACTAGTCGATACATAGCAGGGATTTTTGTCCAGTGTCCACTTTAGTCTGGAAATGGGATTTTTTGTATCTTTCACCTCGCTGTATGGTGTGCCAATTTAATTTTTACACCTCTGCTGCTTAGCGGACAGTGTGGTGTTGTAGAGGAGGTCTCCCCGGACATGTGCGTATGTCACACTAGTCGATAAATAGCAGGGATTTTTGTCCAGTGTCCACTTTAGTTCACTTTAGTCTGGAAATGGGATATTTTGTATCTTTCACCTCGCTGTATGGTGTGCCAATTTAATTTTTACACCTCTGCTGCTTAGCGGACAGTGTGTTGTTGTAGAGGAGGTCTCCCCGGACATGTGCATATGTCACACTAGTCGATACATAGCAGGGATTTTTGTCCAGTGTCCACTTTAGTTCACTTTAGTCTGGAAATGGGATATTTTTGTATCTTTCACCTCGCTGTATGGTGTGCCAATTTAATTTTTACACCTCTGCTGCTTAGCGGACAGTGTGGTGTTGTAGAGGAGGTCTCCCCGGACATGTGCATATGTCACACTAGTCGATACATAGCAGAGATTTTTGTCCAGTGTCCACTTTAGTCTGGAAATGGGATAGTTTTTGACCTTTCACCTCGCTGTATGGCGTGCCAATTTTTGATTTACACCTCTGCTGCTTAGCGGACAGTTTGGTGTTGTAGAGGAGGTCTCCCCGGACATGTGCATATGTCACACTAGTCGATACATAGCAGGGATTTTTGTCCAGTGTCCACTTTAGTTCACTTTAGTCTGGAAATGGGATTTTTTTTTACCTTTCACCTCGCTGTATGGTGTGCCAATTTTTGTTTTACACCTCTGCTGCTTAGCGGACAGTGTGGTGTTGTAGAGGAGGTCTCCCCGGACATGTGCGTATGTCACACTAGTCGATACATAGCAGGGATTTTTGTCCAGTGTCCACTTTAGTCTGGAAATGGGATATTTTTGTATCTTTCACCTCGCTGTATGGTGTGCCAATTACATTTTTACACCTCTGCTGCTTAGCGGACAGTGTGGTGTTGTAGAGGAGGTCTCCCCGGACATGTGCATATGTCACACTAGTCGATACATAGCAGGGATTTTTGTCCAGTGTCCACTTTATAAAGTCCATGCACTCCAGTGAATAGCATTTATCCATTTAGATAACTTTTGAATTACTTATCTTTACACAGAAACATTACTTATTACTTATTTTTACACAGAAACATAATGTGTGTCCTATAGCATCGTTTAAATGCTTAATTTATAGTTTTAATGTGCAAATTAATCTTTTTTTCAATACTCTAGAGGGTACTCTTATTTTGAAGAGATCGTCCCCCGGAAGTCTTATATTTTCTAGCTTAGATTTGCCAGTAAAACAGTGCCCGGCTGGGCTTCCATTGTGGTCCTACACGGACCCCACACTATGTAGCTGTCCTCATCAATGCCAATTTAAACAAAACATACCGATCTGATTCTCGTTTGGATTAAGAAGCGTCGGGGAGACGGACGGACACTCACATTGCGTTGTGGTTGCACACCCTTTAGCCCTGTGTTTTGTTGTTGTGATTGTTGTTGAGAAACAGGAAGATACTCGCCTTCTTCCTGTGACTGTCTATGTACAACAATTCGTTTTATAAATGCAACTATAAGTAAACATGTGTCACATACATTAACTATGCAGCCCATGTAATGCGTCAATATAAACGCATCGATGAAATAATAAATACATACCGTAAATAAATGAACGTTTGTTTCTGACGGGTTTCGAACTCCTCCGTTTTTCAGCATAACATTTCCCAGTCATGGAACTACTACAGTGAGCCATTCTAGCCATGACATGTTGTACTCATATTCAAATTATAGTTTATAAAAGCAGCCATCACAACTCAAAACTAACATGGGGAACTAGATTAACTTGAAATCTCATTAATCACACCGATTTCCAAAACGGCTGTTTAATAGGCCTACAGATTTGTTTCTAACGTCTCTCACCATCATCACCTATACGTTCACCTTATGGTCATTATGTTATAGGCCTACAGGCTACATAGAAATAGTAAATGCATGATATGTTAAATTAACAATTTGTTTATAACATGACCTAAATATGCCCAAAAGCCACATTCAACTGACCCAAGTCACGCCAGTCAATGTACGTGCTCCAAATTATCAAAGCTAATGGTGCTAATGTTTCACACACAATATTCAGCCCATTTAAAGCGTCAAAATAAACGCATCAATGGATGACTGAATAAATAAATAACTGTCAGCATCTCACAGGATTCGAACTCCTCCCAATGTCAAAAGGAGCACACCAGTCTGAAGCATAGCCCTGTGTGCCATTATGTGAACTCCATCTCTGAACAGTAGATAACACATAGAGTACAAATCCAGTTAACACAACTCAAAACAACAGACATGGGACCTAGATTAACTTGAGAATGATGTCATTCATCACACTGATTTCCAATACGGCTGTTTAATACAGATTTCTTAATATCGCCATCATCATATATTATTCATCATGTCATCCTGTATAGGCTACTTAGAAATAGTAAATATGAGCAGGTAGATTAACAGTTTGTTTATAACATGACCTATAGTGAGGGAGCTTTTCAGACACTTAGGGCAGTATTATGCGTGTCTTAAGTACCAGGTCTTATGACTTAACTTAAGACCTGGAGGCGTGGTCAATGCTGTTTGGCCACTCAGAATAGCCAAATGGCATTGATCAGTCTGACCATTATGTCTGCATTAACAGCACAGTGTGTTATTACTTAATTTATTTGTTCAGTTGTAATTTAAAGTAGGCCTAAGTAATACAATTACCCTACACTTCTGTGTAATAGGTAGTTTTATTTGTGGGCTCAATTGTCCCTGTAAACATGTGGGGGCTAAATATATTTATGGTAAATGTAAAATATCCACTTTTTTAATTGATCCTGTGTACCATGCTTACATCTATAGCAGCATGAGCATTTCAATCACAATGATAGATGTATTCACAACTTCGAAAATACAGCACCTTAATTAATGGTGGATGATAACATTGGCTGTACGTAGCTTTTAATTGAAGCTATATGCACTTGAAATATGAATCTACATGTTCACAAACTCCTCTAAAGTTCATAAACATTAGACCCGATTTAAAGGAATCATTGTTGCTTATGAATTAAACAATGTCGATTACGTATTGCACAATGTATGCCTCTGATCACTGTATTCACATTCATGTCAGATGAAACTGGTTTAGCTGACACTCTAATATCCTTTTGTGTATAGTATTAGGATGAACTATTTCTTGGAAAAGATGGGTGGTCCTTAAAAGGACCGTTGTGTTTTAATAGCAGACTATGCAGTTTACTTTGAGCTGGTGTACTTGGTCACAGCCTTGGTGCCTTCAGACACGGCGTGCTTGGCCAGCTCACCGGGGAGCAGCAGGCGGACCGCGGTCTGAATCTCCCTGGATGTGATGGTGCGGCGCTTGTTGTAGTTAGCCAGTTTGGAGGCTTCACCGGCGATGCGCTCAAAGATGTCGTTGACGAAGGAGTTCATGATGCCCATGGCCTTGGAAGAGACGCCGGTGTCGGGGTGGACCTGCTTCAGGACCTTGTATATGTAGATGGCGTAGCTCTCCTTCCTGGACTTTCTGCGCTTCTTGCCGCCCTTCGCAGCGGTCTTGGTGACGGCTTTCTTGGAGCCCTTCTTGGGCGCTGGCTTTACTACTTCAGGCATGTTTCTTTCTCAGTGATTTAAGAAAAGGAGTGAACTGTGTTTCGGCGTTGCACCAGTATTTATAGCAAGTCTATGCAAATGAAGTGTGCTACTCCCAGCATATGATTGGCTTCTTCTGCCACTGCTCATGTGACCCACAGAGGGAGGAGACTCACACTGGTCCTCATTCACAACGGCGTTTACGCTCATAACGTTACGTAACGTGAGCGGAGCGTGAGCGGACAGGCATTTGCGTGGATTCCCACATTACGTGGGAATTCATGAACTTGAACGTGAACTTGACGGTGACGTTGTTTGGTCGGAAACTCCGCTATAAACTGCGCCAGCTCAGAGGGTCGTGTACTGCTTGCGTAGATTTATTCAGAAGGCTTTAGTCTTCATGCTGACTCAATTAAAAGTCCCCAAACCTCAGATAAAATATGTAGGCATGTGTCAACATTGGTCAGCACATACAAAAAATGATAGCTTATATAAAAGCCAAGTATCACTTGTATGCCTAAATGCAAGCATTCTAGAGGCAGGTTAGCCTAGAGTCCCATACAGAAACTGCCCCTGCAAGCCCGACACCTTTTTATTTATTTATTAGGATATTTCTAGCATGCGCGATTGCGCTGCTCACTTGACAGCTTTCTACTCGCAGTGCAACGGTTGTGAGCTTGTAGATCGGCTCTCGCGGACTCGCGCTGCATGTTAAAAAACAAACTCACAATTATTATAAGAACATACACTTATCTGCATTCTGCACTGTACGAATCCAACGTTGTTTAGTGTAGTAATGCCTGCAGTAGGCCTATTGAAATTGTTTTGTTACGGAGCTCCTTTGAGTCACACTGTCGGTGTGTGTGTGTGGACAGTCCAATCTGGGTGAAATTCACATTGGAAAATGAATATAACGGCGAGCCTGGCCCGGACAGAACAGATTATTTCTATGGTTCACAGACATGCCGGTCTGACAGACAGACAGCAGTCACGAGGGCTAATTAGCCCTATACAAATATAGAAGTCCACATTATTGCATCAGCGCGTGCAATTCGGCCAGTCATAGTTTTAAGCCAGTGCACCTTAATGAATTATAATATGGGGAACTTATAGCTAGGCTGTAGGCTACTACATTGATCTCATCATGAGATCAATCAAGTTTGGTGCCAAATGTCCCGTGAATCATTTTAATATGACGACATCATGAAATGAACCTGCACTTAGATCTGACAAAGAGGAGGCTACCCGCCGTATGTGGTTCTCCACATGGCATTCAGACAGATGACAGTGAGATGATATTAATCTATTCCCCGCATGAATCAATGCAGCTCTGATAAAAATATCGGATATATGTTTTACCTCTGCAAAGGTGTGAGTGAGCAATTGTTCAATAGAAAAGAAAAGGCTTTATAATATAATTGCCAAGTATAGGCTAGCTTGCTGCCTTGGTCCCGAACTTAAATAAATAAATGGCCAAGCTGCATTTTATACGGTAAGTCAGCTTGCCATTGCTGTAGCGGTGCAGACTCGAGCAGCGTTCACCGTTTTGTAAGCTTGGGAAAATGATTTATATAGTTTAATGGTAGGCTATAGACAATATAAAGAATCACGCACAAATGTAATGGTATATGGATGTAAAAAAAGAGACTGTGGTCGCTCCGGCGCTTGACATGGTCAGATCATTTTCTTTTAATTTCCTGTCCTTTGATGGATTGAGTGTCAGTTTGTACAGTTTGTATGGTAGGCCTATAGTGGTATACTTTATACAATGGTGCAAAAACTTGTTTGTGGTCCTGTGGAATTATGAAATTAATAGAGGGCTATATTCATGATATATCTGCACAGCACTGACTGACCGCGGCAGTATAGCCTAATTTCTTTCCAGCAATCATTTTTATTTTAATTTGTGAAGCCACTATACTGGAAACTATCATTATTTTGTTGCATTCCGTCAGGAGGACCTCTATTTCGTTTGAGCTGTAAGGCCTATAGTTCTTTTTTGTTTTTTTTACTGCTGTCATGCTGAGTCATGCTTGACGCCTTTTATGGTGTGAAATGGGGCGTGGATCAATGCAAATGAAGTTATCCGCTGATTTTCCGATCATTTGGCACCCGCTCGCATTCACCTGCGTATCTCACAACATACACCTGCGTACCTGTGGTACACACCGCTCTTTGAATTGCACGGCAAAACAACGTTGCGTGATCGGACGGAATTTCCCGCATCTGTTTACGCTTCCGTTACGCTTCCGTTACACTCTGGTGTATTTCTCCTTTGTGAATGAGGACCACTGTCTTTGTTTCTGCATTGATTGATTGATTAATTGATTGAAATATCTATTAACAGTTTGCAAAATCTACTGTCGCTAAAATACAGACTAGGGTAAATGAGTAAATCTTCTATTCCACGCTCCAAATTAAATACAATTATAACCCACGTTCTAATCTCTCAATGCATTTATATAATCTAGTAGTCAGTCCACTAAAAGACTATGGTCCTCATTCACAAAGGAGAAATACGCCGAGTGTAACGGAAGCGTAACGGAAGCGTAAACATATGCGGGAAATTCCGTCCGATCACGCTACGTTGTTTTGCCGTGCAATTCAAAGAGCGGTGTGTACCACAGGTACGCAGGTGTATGTTGTGAGGTACGCAGGTGAATGCGAGCGGGTGCCAAATGATCGGAAAATCACCGGATAACTTCATTTGCATTGATCCACGCCCCATTTCACACCATAAAAGGCGTCAAGCATGACTCAGCAGACAGCAGTAAAAAAAACAAAAAAGAACTATAGGTCTTACAGCTCAAACGAAATAGAGGTCCTCCTGACGGAATGCAACAAAATAATGATATTTTCCAGTATAGTGGCTTCACAAATTAAAATAAAAATGATTGCTGGAAAGAAATTAGGCTATACTGCCGCGGTCAGTCAGTGCATGCTGTGCAGATATATCATGAATATAGCCCTCTATTAATTTCATAATTCCACAGGACCACAAACAAGTTTTTGCACCATTGTATAAAGTATACCACTATAGGCCTACCATACAAACTGTACAAACTGACACTCAATCCATCAAAGGACAGGAAATTAAAAGAAAATGATCTGACCATGTCAAGCGCCGGAGCGACGACCACCACCTGCAGTCTCTTTTTTTACATCCATATACCATTACATTTGTGCGTGATTCTTTATATTGTCTATAGCCTACCATTAAACTATATAAATCATTTTCCCAAGCTTACAAAACGGTGAACGCTGCTCCGCACCGCTACAGCAATGGCAAGCTGACTTACGGTATAAAATGCAGCTTGGCCATTTATTTATTTAAGTTCGGGACCAAGGCAGCAAGCGTCTCGTATTCCAAGCTAGCCTATACTTGGCAATTATATTATAAAGCCTTTTCTTTTCTATTGAACAATTGCTCACTCACACCTTTGCAGAGGTAAAACATATATCCAATATTTTTATCAGAGCTGCATTGATTCATGCGGGGAATAGATTAATATCATCTCACTGTCATCTGTCTGAATGCCATGTGGAGAATGGATTTGTTCTGATCATGGACACGTAGGCATAGGCCTATAGCTATTTAAATTTTCAACCATATACGGCGGGTAGCCTCCTCTTTGTCAGATCTAAGTGCAGGTTCATTTCATGATGTCGTCATATTAAAATGATTCACGGGACATTTGGCACCAAACTTGATTGATCTCATGATGAGATCAATATAGTAGCCTACAGCCTAGCTATAAGTTCCCCATATTATAATTAATTAAGGTGCACTGGCTTAAAACTATGACTGGCCGAATTGCACGCGCTGATGCAATAATGTGGACTTCTATATTTGTATAGGGCTAATTAGCCCTCGTGACTACTGTCTGTCTGTCAGACCGGCATGTCTGTGAACCATAGAAATAATCTGTTCTGTCCGGGCCAGGCTCGCCGTTATATTCATTTTCCAATGTGAATTTCACCCAGATTGGACTGTCCACACACACACACACACCGACAGTGTGACTCAAAGGAGCTCCGTAACAAAACAATTTCAATAGGCCTACTGCAGGCATTACTACACTAAACAACGTTGGATTCGTACAGTGCAGAATGCAGATAAGTGTATGTTCTTATAATAATTGTGAGTTTGTTTTTTAACATGCAGCGCGAGTCCGCGAGAGCCGATCTACAAGCTCACAACGCGTTGCACTGCGAGTAGAAAGCTGTCAAGTGAGCAGCGCAATCGCGCATGCTAGAAATATCCTAATAAATAAATAAAAAGGTGTCGGGCTTGAAGGGGCAGTTTCTGTATGGGACTCTAGGCTAACCTGCCTCTAGAATGCTTGCATTTAGGCATACAAGTGATACTTGGCTTTTATATAAGCTATCATTTTTTTTGCATATGCCTACATATTTTATCTGAGGTTTGGGGACTTTTAATTGAGTCAGCATGAAGACTAAAGCCTTCTTAATACATCTACGCAAGCCGTACACGACCATGAGAGGTGGCGCAGCTTTCAGCGGAATTTCCGACCAACCCACGTCACCGTCAAGTTCACGTTCAAGTTCATGAATTCCCACGTAATGTGGGAATCCACGTAAATGCCTGTCCGCTCACGCTCCGCTCACGTAACGTCACTTTGGTCCTCATTCACAACGGCGTTTACGCTCATAACGTTACGTAACGTGAGCGGACAGGCATTTACGTGGATTCCCACATTACGGGGGAATTCATGAAGTTGAACGTGAACTTGACGGTGACGTTGTTTGGTCGGAAACTCCGCTATAAGCTGCGCCAGCTCTCATGGTCGTGTACTGCTTGCGTAGATTTATTCAGAAGGCTTTAGTCTTCATGCTGACTCAATTAAAAGTCCCCAAACCTCAGATAAAATATGTAGGCATGTGTCAACATTGGTCAGCACATAAAAAAAATTATAGCTTATATAAAAGCCAAGTATCACTTGTATGCCTAAATGCAAGCATTCTAGAGGCAGGTTAGCCTAGAGTCCCATACAGAAACTGCCCCTGCAAGCCCGACACCTTTTTATTTATTTATTAGGATATTTCTAGCATGCGCGATTGCGCTGCTCACTTGACAGCTTTCTACTCGCAGTGCAACGCGTTGTGAGCTTGTAGATCGGCTCTCGCGGACTCGCGCTGCATGTTAAAAAACAAACTCACAATTATTATAAGAACATACACTTATCTGCATTCTGCACTGTACGAATCCAACGTTGTTTAGTGTAGTAATGCCTGCAGTAGGCCTATTGAAATTGTTTTGTTACGGAGCTCCTTTGAGTCACACTGTCGGTGTGTGTGTGTGTGTGTGTGTGTGTGTGTGTGGACAGTCCAATCTGGGTGAAATTCACATTGGAAAATGAATATAACGGCGAGCCTGGCCCGGACAGAACAGATTATTTCTATGGTTCACAGACATGCCGGTCTGACAGACAGACAGCAGTCACGAGGGCTAATTAGCCCTATAAAAATATAGAAGTCCACATTATTGCATCAGCGCGTGCAATTCGGCCAGTCATAGTTTTAAGCCAGTGCACCTTAATTAATTATAATATGGGGAACTTATAGCTAGGCTGTAGGCTATTACATTGATCTCATCATGAGATCAATCAAGTTTGGTGCCAAATGTCCCGTGCATCATTTTAATATGACGACATCATGAAATGAACCTGCACTTAGATCTGACAAAGAGGAGGCTACCCGCCGTATATGGTTGAAAATTTAAATAGCTATAGGCCTATGCCTACGTGTCCATGATCAGAACAAATCCATTCTCCATATGGCATTCAGACAGATGACAGTGAGATGATATTAATCTATTCCCCGCATGAATCAATGCAGCTCTGATAAAAATATCGGATATATGTTTTACCTCTGCAAAGGTGTGAGTGAGCAATTGTTCAATAGAAAAGAAAAGGCTTTATAATATAATTGCCAAGTATAGGCTAGCTTGCTGCCTTGGTCCCGAACTTAAATAAATAAATGGCCAAGCTGCATTTTATACCGTAAGTCAGCTTGCCATTGCTGTAGCGGTGCGGAGCAGCGTTCACCGTTTTGTAAGCTTGGGAAAATGATTTATATAGTTTAATGGTAGGCTATAGACAATATAAAGAATCACGCACAAATGTAATGGTATATATGGATGTAAAAAAAAGAGACTGCAGGTGGTGGTCGTCGCTCCGGCGCTTGACATGGTCAGATCATTTTCTTTTAATTTCCTGTCCTTTGATGGATTGAGTGTCAGTTTGTACAGTTTGTATGGTAGGCCTATAGTGGTATACTTTATACAATGGTGCAAAAACTTGTTTGTGGTCCTGTGGAATTAGGAAATTAATAGAGGGCTATATTCATGATATATCTGCACAGCACTGACTGACCGCGGCAGTATAGCCTAATTTCTTTCCAGCAATCATTTTTATTTTAATTTGTGAAGCCACTATACTAGAAAATATCATTATTTTGTTGCATTCCGTCAGGAGGACCTCTATTTCGTTTGAGCTGTAAGGCATAGTTATTTTTTGTTTTTTTTACTGCTGTCTGCTGAGTCATGCTTGACGCCTTTTATGGTGTGAAATGGGGCGTGGATCAATGCAAATGAAGTTATCCGCTGATTTTCCGATCATTTGGCACCCGCTCGCATTCACCTGCGTACCTCACAACATACACCTGCGTACCTGTGGTACACACCGCTCTTTGAATTGCACGGCAAAACAACGTTGCGTGATCGGACGGAATTTCCCGCATCTGTTTACGCTTCCGTTACGCTTCCGATACACTCTGGCGTATTTCTCCTTTGTGAATGAGGACCATAATGAGCGTAAACGCCGTTGTGAATGAGGACCTATGGTCCTCATTCACAAAGGAGAAATACGCAAGAGTGTAACGGAAGCGGAACGGAAGCGTAAACTGATGCGGGAAATTCCGTCCGATCACGCAACGTTGTTTTGCCGTGCAATTCAAAGAGCGGTGTGTACCACAGGTACGCAGGTGTATGTTGTGAGGTACGCAGGTGAATGCGAGCGGGTGCCAAATGATCGGAAAATCAGCGGATAACTTCATTTGCATTGATCCACGCCCCATTTCACACCATAAAAGGCGTCAAGCATGACTCAACAGACAGCAGTAAAAAAAACAAAAAAGAACTATAGGCCTTACAGCTCCAACGAAATAGAGGTCCTCCTGACGGAATGCAACAAAATAATGATATTTTCCAGTATAGTGGCTTCACAAATTAAAATAAAAATGATTGCTGGAAAGAAATTAGGCTATATTGGAAATTAAAAGAAAATGATCTGACCATGTCAAGCGCCGGAGCGACGACCACCACCTGCAGTCTCTTTTTTTACATCCATATACCATTACATTTGTGCGTGATTCTTTATATTGTCTATAGCCTACCATTAAACTATATAAATCATTTTCCCAAGCTAACAAAACGGTGAACGCTGCTCCGCACCGCTGCAGCAATGTCAAGCTGACTTACGGCATAAAATGCAGCTTGGCCATTTATTTATTTAAGTTCGGGACCAAGGCAGCAAGCTAGCGTATACTTGGCAATTATATTATAAAGCCTTTTCTTTTCTATTGAACAATTGCTCACTCACACATTTGCAGAGGTAAAACATATATCTATATATTTTTATCAGAGCTGCATTGATTCATGCGGGGAATAGATTAATATCATCTCACTGTCATCTGTCTGAATGCCATGTGGAGAATGGATTTGTTCTGATCATGGACACGTAGGCATAGGCCTATAGCTATTTAAAATTTCAACCATATACGGCGGGTAGCCTCCTCTTTGTCAGATCTAAGTGCAGGTTCATTTATGATGATGTCGTCATATTAAAATGATTCGCGAATTTCGTGGGACATTTGGCACCAAACTTGATTGATCTCATCAATGTAGGCTAGTAGCCTACAGCCTAGCTATAAGTTCCCCATATTATAATGAATTAAGGTGCACTGGCTTAAAACTATGACTGGCCGAATTGCACGCGCTGATGCAATAATGTGGACTTCTATTTTTTTATAGGGCTAATTAGCCCGTGACTGCTGTCTGTCTGTCAGACCGGCATGTCTGTGAACCATAGAAATAATCTGTTGTGTCCGGGCCGGGCTCACCGCACCGTTATATTCATTTTCCAATGAATTCGTACAGTGCAGAATGCAGATAAGTGTATGTTCTTATTATAATTGTGAGTTTGTTTTTTAACATGCAGCGCGAGTCCGAGAGCCGATCTACAAGCTCACAACGCGTTGCACTGCGAGTAGAAAGCTGTCAAGTGCAGCGCAATCGCGCATGCTAGAAATATCCTAATAAATAAATAAAAAGGTGTCGGGTTTGCAGGGGCAGTTTCTGTATGGGACTCTAGGCTAACCTGCCTCTAGAATGCATGCATTTAGGCATCCAAGTGATACTTGGCTTTTATATAAGCTATCATTTGTTTGTGTGCTGACCAATGTTTTTTTTGTACACATGCCTACATATTTTATCTGAGATTTGGGGACTTTTAATTGGTTCAGAATGAAGACTAAAGCCTTCTGAATAAATCTACGCAAGCAGTACACGACCCTCTGAGGTGGCGCAGCTTTTAGCGGAGATTCCGACCATCCGACGTCACCGTCAAGTTCACGTTGAAGTTCATGAATTCCCACGTAATGTGGGAATCGACGTAAATGCCTGTCCGCTCACGCTCCGCTCACGTTACGTAACGGTATGAGCGTAAACGCCGTTGTGAATGAGGACCCATTTGCTTGCCCTGAACCACTTTGTACCATTGCTGTGATGAGTGAGGTAATTTGACTTCAAGCAGACCTTGTTTGATTTAAATATGTATTAACAGTTTGCAGAATTACAGGATATTTCAAGCACAACTCAATACAAAGACTCTTAACTGCGAGTGGACAACCCAATACAGCATTACACTTGTTTAATAGAGCGTCCACCTTGTTCAATTCATCAAAATATTTAGATACGTACAAATACCCCTTTATTATAGCCAGAGAACAGAACAGGAATTCATCATAAAGGAGGTAAAAAGGGGAAGACTAGCAGTAAGGGCGGTGGTAAAATGGAGCTGTTTTGTTTAATTTGTTCATTTGTTCATTTGCTAGTAGACTGCCAGAGGTCATTTGTAAATGGTACCACATTGGCTTCTCAGACACTTTGCCATGCATATTTAGTCTCATGTTTGAAAACAAATCTAACCTATCTTGTCATATTTATTATTTACTATTTCTGAGCAGCCTGTATAACAACAATGACTATAGGCCAATGGTGAATTTAGGTGATGATGGTTGGAGATATGCAACCAATCTGTAGGCTATTAAACAGTCGTGTTGGAAATAAATGTGCCTGTGGTGAATGAGATCTCACCTTAATCTAGGTCCCATGTCCCATTGTTTTAATGGCTGCATGGTTTTATACTCTATCATTTGAATATGATTGCACAATATTGTTGCTAGGAATGGCGTCCTGTATTATGCTCCAGGTCTAGGAAACGTTATGCTGCCAAAGGGAGGGGTTCGAATCCCGTCAGAAACAGACATACATTTATTTATTCATTCATGTATTACTTTATTCATTAATGGCTGCATGCTATACTCCAATGGCGATTGTTACATTTCTAAAGCATAGGCTATGTATTGTTGTTGGAGATACAGTCACAGGAAGGAGACGGGGTTGTCTTCCTGTTTAATGACAACAAAACATAGGCTACGGGCCTACGGCTAAGGTCCACTTCCACAACGCAATAATGTGAGTGTCCGTCTGCCCAAGAATCGGATCGGATAACGGATTGGGTATGTTTTGGCATTGTGACAGAAAAAAGGGGCATTTGCGAGGACAGCTATGCCTTATGTCTCCGTTAGAACATCAGCTCGTTGCTACGGCGACGGATGACGCGATTTCGTTTTGATCTGATTTCGTCAAAAAATAACACGGCAGGCAAAATTTTTTTGCCAACGGCTGATTCGGTCTGGCTTATTAGCCAGGCTAGCCTAAATATAGCCAACATTTAGGGCAAAGTATATAATTATTGTAATCAAAGGTTTGTATTGATTTGTTTAAATTAGCATTGATCCTTTGTGCCATGCTTATGTAGCTGGCTGCTGCTACAGTTTGTGGTTATTAAATCAATATCAGCATGGGCATATAATCACAATGATAGAATACACGTGCTGGAAAAAAAACATTTAAGTTTAACCAGTGTTCACAAGCTTATATAGTAGTTCATACATTATATCCAATTCGTTGCGTTGCTTTTGTATTAATTTAGTGCCTTGTTATTGCAATTTTCATTTCGTCTGAGCAGTTGACATTAATGTCTGTCTCATGACCTGGAGTCAAATTACTAGTCAAATTAATTTTGCTTCTTACAGTATTTGGATCAACTCTTTGTTGGAAAAGATGGGTGGTCCTTAAAAGGACCGTTGTGTTTAGAGCAGACAGAACAGTTTACTTGGAGCTGGTGTACTTGGTCACAGCCTTGGTGCCTTCAGACACGGCGTGCTTGGCCAGCTCACCGGGGAGCAGCAGGCGGACGGCGGTCTGAATCTCCCTGGATGAGATGGTGGAGCGCTTGTTGTAGTGAGCCAGTTTGGAGGCTTCACCAGCGATGCGCTCAAATATGTCGTTGACGAAGGAGTTCATGATGCCCATGGCCTTGGAAGAGACACCGGTGTCAGGGTGGACCTGCTTCAGGACCTTGTATATGTAGATGGCGTAGCTCTCCTTCCTGGACTTTCTGCGCTTCTTGCCGCCCTTTGCTGCGGTCTTGGCGACGGCTTTCTTGGAGCCCTTCTTGGGCGCTGGTTTCGCTACTTCAGGCATGGTTCTTTCTGTGTGTATTGAAGAAAATAAGTGACCTGTTCGTGGCGTTGCACCAGCATTTATAGCAAGCCTATGCAAATGAAGTATGCGACTCCCAGGAAATGATTGGCTTCTGCTGGGACCCACAGAAGGAGGAGTCTCACACTGTCTTTGTTTCTGCCAATCTTATATCTTGACTATAGCGTGCGTGTGCCTGTGTGTGTGTGTGTGTGTGTGTGTGTGTGTGTGTGTGTGTGTGTGTGTGTGTGTGTGTGTGTGTGTGTGTGTGTGTGTGTGTGTGTGTGTGTGTGTGTGTGTGTGTGTGTGTGTGTGTGTGTGTGTGTGTGTGTGTGTGTGCGTGTGTGTGTGCGTGCACGCATAGACCACTGCATATAGAGGCAACATTCAGTTAATGCTCTCTTCATACTGGAAATGCATTCTGTGTTAAGATTAATAATTATTCACATTTATGCATGCATTGCAAAAAATAATACATGTGAACCTAAACATGTTTAAGGAACACGTCTGATCTTCATCGCCACAGCCTTTAAGGAGTACGATGCACCCTTCCAGTGCCTCCAGACTACACCCTTATGTGCATGAGGCGTCGGTCCCCACAGGTAAACACCATTGATGTTAGCCTTGAGACAAGCCTTGTACCAAAATGCCCCGTAAAACAGAATTGCACAGTTCTGGCCATGGGTGTCCTGATCTTTGTCAAAGGTTGAGAATTTCCCACCATTGTGATAGGTCAGTGAGTCTCCTGCTCCTCCGTCACTGAAGCCAGCAACCTGCAGCTTGTAGCCGTCAGCCTCAGAACCCACGGAGAAAGAGGAGTAAGAGGCAGACGCCGTGTTTCCCTCAAAGTCCTCCATGTCCACCCTCAGCTGATACTTTCTGTCGTTGGTGAGGAGATGCATGTTCTCCAGTCCCAGCCAGTACTCGCCTGATGCGTCTCCAAACCCAGCTTGGTACTGAGCCCAGGGTCTGTAGAAGTTCAGCGTGCCGTCCACTCTTCTCTGGATGACGGTCCACTTCCCTCCGTCTGTGTCCATGTCACAGTAGACCTTGACCGGTGCAGTGGTGGGGTAGATGGAGCACACTCCACTCTGTGTGGAGATGTTGTAGATTTCATCACAGTCCAGAACCAAGTTGAGATCACAACGAGGAGCAGAGTGGACTGTTACAGCCAGAAACAGAACTGCAACAACAAGTAGCATCTTGAAGTATTTAAAGTTGCACCTTGTTGTTCAGATCAAAGGATTTCTGAGTGTGCTGCGTCAGTGTATGTTCAGCTGCAGTAGAAGGTTCAATGCAGTCTGGGTTAGAGGACCCTCTTTTATAAGGATGATGACGTATTGACAGTAAAGGGATTGTACTGTACAAGTATTCTGCACCAGGTCTGACCAGTTTGGCTGCCAACATGCACACGCACGCACGCACACGCACACACACACACACGCACGCACGCACGCACGCACGCACGCACGCGCGCACACACACACACACACACACACACACACACACACACACACACACACACACACACACACACACACACACACACACACACACACACACACACACTCGGTCAGTTGTAACCCCTGAGTATTATTGCCTATAGCATAAAATAGACTTAAATTGATGTATTCACTTGTTTATAGCCTAAAGAAGGGATATAATGAAGGGATATGACGGGGGGTGGTGGGTCGCGTTGCCTGTCCATATGCAGATCAGACATTCAAATGCTAATCCTGTTTCACCTGCCAGGTAGGGTATGTATACAGTATTGTACTCTACTTGTTCACAATTAAACCACCACCATAGCAAGAACACCCTGTTCTTGCTATGGCTGAGCCTGCCGTTGAAACCTGCCGTCGACCCAGCGACAGAACACAGAACCGGCCGAGGTGGACAGCACTAGTGTACTGTCTACATTCACTGCACCGCACATGGCCACATGGCCCCATGACGATTATAAAAGCATTTCGTCTATGCCTGAGACATAATGATGTATGATGATGATAAGAGCGCCCCTCACTTCACATGGGGGTGATTTTTATGAACTGGAAATAGTGTATACATTGGTCCTCATTCACAAAGGAGAAATACGCAAGAGTGTAACGGAAGCGGAACGGAAGCGTAAACTGATGCGGGAAATTCCGTCCGATCACGCAACGTTGTTTTGCCGTGCAATTCAAAGAGCGGTGTGTACCACAGGTACGCAGGTGTATGTTGTGAGGTACGCAGGTGAATGCGAGCGGGTGCCAAATGATCGGAAAATCAGCGGATAACTTCATTTGCATTGATCCACGCCCCATTTCACACCATAAAAGGCGTCAAGCATGACTCAGCAGACAGCAGTAAAAAAAACAAAAAAGAACTATAGGCCTTACAGCTCAAACGAAATAGAGGTCCTCCTGACGGAATGCAACAAAATAATGATATTTTCTAGTATAGTGGCTTCACAAATTAAAATAAAAATGATTGCTGGAAAGAAATTAGGCTATATTGGAAATTAAAAGAAAATGATCTGACCATGTCAAGCGCCGGAGCGACGACCACCACCTGCAGTCTCTTTTTTTACATCCATATACCATTACATTTGTGCGTGATTCTTTATATTGTCTATAGCCTACCATTAAACTATATAAATCATTTTCCCAAGCTTACAAAACGGTGAACGCTGCTCCGCACCGCTGCAGCAATGTCAAGCTGACTTACGGCATAAAATGCAGCTTGGCCATTTATTTATTTAAGTTCGGGACCAAGGCAGCAAGCTAGCGTATACTTGGCAATTATATTATAAAGCCTTTTCTTTTCTATTGAACAATTGCTCACTCACACATTTGCAGAGGTAAAACATATATCTATATATTTTTATCAGAGCTGCATTGATTCATGCGGGGAATAGATTAATATCATCTCACTGTCATCTGTCTGAATGCCATGTGGAGAATGGATTTGTTCTGATCATGGACACGTAGGCATAGGCCTATAGCTATTTAAAATTTCAACCATATACGGCGGGTAGCCTCCTCTTTGTCAGATCTAAGTGCAGGTTCATTTATGATGATGTCGTCATATTAAAATGATTCGCGAATTTCGTGGGACATTTGGCACCAAACGTGATTGATCTCATCAATGTAGGCTAGTAGCCTACAGCCTAGCTATAAGTTCCCCATATTATAATGAATTAAGGTGCACTGGCTTAAAACTATGACTGGCCGAATTGCACGCGCTGATGCAATAATGTGGACTTCTATTTTTTTATAGGGCTAATTAGCCCGTGACTGCTGTCTGTCTGTCAGACCGGCATGTCTGTGAACCATAGAAATAATCTGTTGTGTCCGGGCCGGGCTCACCGCACCGTTATATTCATTTTCCAATGAATTCGTACAGTGCAGAATGCAGATAAGTGTATGTTCTTATTATAATTGTGAGTTTGTTTTTTAACATGCAGCGCGAGTCCGAGAGCCGATCTACAAGCTCACAACGCGTTGCACTGCGAGTAGAAAGCTGTCAAGTGCAGCGCAATCGCGCATGCTAGAAATATCCTAATAAATAAATAAAAAGGTGTCGGGTTTGCAGGGGCAGTTTCTGTATGGGACTCTAGGCTAACCTGCCTCTAGAATGCATGCATTTAGGCATCCAAGTGATACTTGGCTTTTATATAAGCTATCATTTGTTTGTGTGCTGACCAATGTTTTTTTTGTACACATGCCTACATATTTTATCTGAGATTTGGGGACTTTGAATTGGTTCAGAATGAAGACTAAAGCCTTCTGAATAAATCTACGCAAGCAGTACACGACCCTCTGAGGTGGCGCAGCTTTTAGCGGAGATTCCGACCATCCGACGTCACCGTCAAGTTCACGTTGAAGTTCATGAATTCCCACGTAATGTGGGAATCGACGTAAATGCCTGTCCGCTCACGCTCCGCTCACGTTACGTAACGGTATGAGCGTAAACGCCGTTGTGAATGAGGACCTATAACTGATTAAATATATTGTTTATAATGTGCTGTTCTGCTGAGCTTAAAATATAGTATGACCAACACTTAGTACTTCATGAACCTTGTTATAAGTTGTTATGCATCATTATGAACATGTATGACAAGTGGTACGAATCCTTCAGCATGGATTGTAAATATGACAATAATGCATTATAGAGAAACAATTTAAAAAGTGATACCACATACTTGTCTTTGCATGCATTTCTTTATTCAACAATAATGGTGGTGAAACAATACTGTATGTTTACAACATCTTGGATTATATATGTAGGTAACACCACTGTAATAATATGAGATACACTACAGATATATAGGTCCTCATTCACAACGGCGTTTACGCTCATACCGTTACGTAACGTGAGCGGAGCGTGAGCGGACAGGCATTTACGTCGATTCCCACATTACGTGGGAATTCATGAACTTCAACGTGAACTTGACGGTGACGTCGGATGGTCGGAATCTCCGCTAAAAGCTGCGCCACCTCAGAGGGTCGTGTACTGCTTGCGTAGATTTATTCAGAAGGCTTTAGTCTTCATGCTGACTCAATTAAAAGTCCCCAAACCTCAGATAAAATATGTAGGCATGTGTCAACATTGGTCAGCACATAAAAAAAATGATAGCTTATATAAAAGCCAAGTATCACTTGTATGCCTAAATGCAAGCATTCTAGAGGCAGGTTAGCCTAGAGTCCCATACAGAAACTGCCCCTGCAAGCCCGACACCTTTTTATTTATTTATTAGGATATTTCTAGCATGCGCGATTGCGCTGCTCACTTGACAGCTTTCTACTCGCAGTGCAACGCGTTGTGAGCTTGTAGATCGGCTCTCGCGGACTCGCGCTGCACGTTAAAAAACAAACTCACAATTATTATAAGAACATACACTTATCTGCATTCTGCACTGTACGAATCCAACGTTGTTTAGTGTAGTAATGCCTGCAGTATAGGCCTATTGAAATTGTTTTGTTACGGAGCTCCTTTGAGTCACACTGTCGGTGTGTGTGTGTGGACAGTCCAATCTGGGTGAAATTCACATTGGAAAATGAATATAACGGCGAGCCTGGCCCGGACAGAACAGATTATTTCTATGGTTCACAGACATGCCGGTCTGACAGACAGACAGCAGTCACGAGGGCTAATTAGCCCTATACAAATATAGAAGTCCACATTATTGCATCAGCGCGTGCAATTCGGCCAGTCATAGTTTTAAGCCAGTGCACCTTAATTAATTATAATATGGGGAACTTATAGCTAGGCTGTAGGCTACTACATTGATCTCATCATGAGATCAATCAAGTTTGGTGCCAAATGTCCCGTGAATCATTTTAATATGACGACATCATGAAATGAACCTGCACTTAGATCTGACAAAGAGGAGGCTACCCGCCGTATTTGAAAATTTAAATAGCTATAGGCCTATGCCTACGTGTCCATGATCAGAACAAATCCATTCTCCACGGCATTCAGACAGATGACAGTGAGATGATATGAATCTATTCCCCGCATGAATCAATGCAGCTCTGATAAAAAATATCGGATATGTTTTACCTCTGCAAAGGTGTGAGTGAGCAATTGTTCAATAGAAAAGAAAAGGCTTTATAATATAATTGCCAAGTATAGGCTAGCTTGCTGCCTTGGTCCCGAACTTAAATAAATAAATGGCCAAGCTGCATTTTATACGGTAAGTCAGCTTGCCATTGCTGTAGTGGTGCAGAGCAGCGTTCACCGTTTTGTAAGCTTGGGAAAATGATTTATATAGTTTAATGGTAGGCTATAGACAATATAAAGAATCACGCACAAATGTAATGGTATATGGATGTAAAAAAAGAGACTGCAGGTGGTGGTCGTCGCTCCGGCGCTTGACATGGTCAGATCATTTTCTTTTAATGTCCTGTCCTTTGATGGATTGAGTGTCAGTTTGTACAGTTTGTATGGTAGGCCTATAGTGGTATACTTTATACAATGGTGCAAAAACTTGTTTGTGGTCCTGTGGAATTATGAAATTAATAGAGGGCTATATTCATGATATATCTGCACAGCACTGACTGACCGCGGCAGTATAGCCTAATTTCTTTCCAGCAATCATTTTAATTTTAATTTGTGAAGCCACTATACTGGAAAATATCATTATTTTGTTGCATTCCGTCAGGAGGACCTCTATTTCGTTTGAGCTGTAAGGCCTATAGTTCTTTTTTGTTTTTTTTACTGCTGTCTGCTGAGTCATGCTTGACGCCTTTTATGGTGTGAAATGGGGCGTGGATCAATGCAAATGAAGTTATCCGCTGATTTTCCGATCATTTGGCACCCGCTCGCATTCACCTGCGTACCTCACAACATACACCTGCGTACCTGTGGTACACACCGCTCTTTGAATTGCACGGCAAAACAACGTTGCGTGATCGGACGGAATTTCCCGCATCAGTTTACGCTTCCGTTCCGCTTCCGTTACACTCGGCGTATTTCTCCTTTGTGAATGAGGACCATATACTGTATGGTCCTCATTCACAAAGGAGAAATACGCAAGAGTGTAACGGAAGCGGAACGGAAGCGTAAACAGATGCGGGAAATTCCGTCCGATCACGCAACGTTGTTTTGCCGTGCAATTCAAAGAGCGGTGTGTACCACAGGTACGCAGGTGTATGTGGTGAGGTACGCAGGTGAATGCGAGCGGGTGCCAAATGATCGGAAAATCAGCGGATAACTTCATTTGCATTGATCCACGCCCCATTTCACACCATAAAAGGCGTCAAGCATGACTCAGCAGACAGCAGTACAAAAAACAAAAAAGAACTAGGCCTTACAGCTCAAACGAAATAGAGGTCCTCCTGACGGAATGCAACAAAAATAATGATATTTTCCAGTATAGTGGCTTCACAAATTAAAATTAAAATGATTGCTGGAAAGAAATTAGGCTATACTGCCGCGGTCAGTCAGTGCTGTGCAGATATATCATGAATATAGCCCTCTATTAATTTCATAATTCCACAGGACCACAAACAAGTTTTTGCACCATTGTATAAAGTATACCACTGTAGGCCTACCATACAAACTGTACAAACTGACACTCAATCCATCAAAGGACAGGAAATTAAAAGAAAATGATCTGACCATGTCAAGCGCCGGAGCGACGACCACCACCTGCAGTCTCTTTTTTTACATCCATATACCATTACATTTGTGCGTGATTCTTTATATTGTCTATAGCCTACCATTAAACTATATAAATCATTTCCCCAAGCTTACAAAACGGTGAACGCTGCTCCGCACCGCTGCAGCAATGTCAAACTGACTTACGGTATAAAATGCAGCTTGGCCATTTATTTATTTAAGTTTGGGACCAAGGCAGCAAGCTAGCGTATACTTGGCAATTATATTATAAAGCCTTTTCTTTTCTATTGAACAATTGCTCACTCACACCTTTGCAGAGGTACAACATATATCCGATATTTTTATCAGAGCTGCATTGATTCATGCGGGGAATAGATTAATATCATCTCACTGTCATCTGTCTGAATGCCATGTGGAGAATGGATTTGTTCTGATCATGGACACGTAGGCATAGGCCTATAGCTATTTAAAATTTAAACCATATACGGCGGGTAGCCTCCTCTTTGTCAGATCTAAGTGCAGGTTCATTTATGATGATGTCGTCATATTAAAATGATTCGCAGGACATTTGGCACCAAACTTGATTGATCTCATGATGAGATCAATGTAGTAGCCTACAGCCTAGCTATAAGTTCCCCATATTATAATTAATTAAGGTGCACTGGCTTAAAACTATGACTGGCCGAATTGCACGCGCTGATGCAATAATGTGGACTTCTATTTCTTTATAGGGCTAATTAGCCCTCGTGACTGCTGTCTGTCTGTCAGACCGGCATGTCTGTGAACCATAGAAATAATCTGTTCTGTCCGGGCCGGGCTCACCGCACCGTTATATTAATTTTCCAATGAATTCGTACAGTGCAGAATGCAGATAAGTGTAGGCCTATGTTCTTATTATAATTGTGAGTTTGTTTTTTAACATGCAGCGCGAGTCCGCGAGAGCCGATCTACAAGCTCACAACGCGTTGCACTGCGAGTAGAAAGCTGTCAAGTGCAGCGCAATCGCGCATGCTAGAAATATCCTAATAAATAAATAAAAAGGTGTCGGGTTTGCAGGGGCAGTTTCTGTATGGGTGGGACTCTAGGCTAACCTGCCTCTAGAATGCATGCATTTAGGCATCCAAGTGATACTTGGCTTTTATATAAGCTATCATTTTTTTATGTGCTGACCAATGTTTTGGACACATGCATACATATTTTATCTGAGATTTGGGGACTTTTAATTGATTCAGAATGAAGACTAAAGCCTTCTGAATAAATCTACGCAAGCAGTACACGACCCTCTGAGCTGGCGCAGCTTTTAGCGGAGATTCCGACCATCCGACGTCACCGTCAAGTTCACGTTCAAGTTCATGAATTCCCACGTAATGTGGGAATCCACGTAAATGCCTGTCCGCTCACGCTCCGCTCACGTTACGTAACGGTATGAGCGTAAACGCCGTTGTGAATGAGGACCATTATCCGTATTTGTGGTGCATGGTGTGAACATGCAGGCGTATATGAATTCTTTACCTGCCGCGGAGCTCCGACGGTAGAAAGAAAAAATAAAACTTGTTGGATTATCAATTTGTCCATATGATTTGCCTAAAAGTAGTTGGGAAAATGACCCGACTAAATGGCCAGGAGTGACATATCCAGATATTGTCAACTATCTAGTGGATTCTCCAGGTTTATAGATAATAAAATATCAATTAGAATCTATCTTATTTATTACAGTTTTAATACATATTACAATATATGGGCTATTTATTTATATAGCCAATATATTGCAATTTCACGGGAATTGGGAGCTTCATGAAGAATAATATAATACATTACTTTTCAGGCAGTCAATTTCAGTCTGTGTAATCCTATATAGCAGCATATGCTCCTCAGATGATTTTGCCTGCCTTCTTGATATTGTCAATCTATATCATATTCAGTAGGATTAATGGTTCACATGACGCTCGTCCTTCACGTGCGTCGTGGCGTGACTTGCTTTGTTTTGAGCGCCTGGCTAAGTTATGTGCATTTGTAAACGTTCAGATTTCAAATAGCCTATAAAGTGCTCACCCCCGGGGACACGGATGTTAGAATTTTGAACGGGCTGCTATTAACACCCATGCATCCCGTATTGTTCAAGAAAATGCATTTTAATCCGATCGGTGACCATTTTCTATAAAGGTTATAATAATGCATGAGTGCAATACACCTCCCAACCGATAAGGGCACGTATTGAAAGCATATAGCGAAAAAATTAGAAATTGGCCAGCCGTCGGATAAAAATGCTTTTTATTGAACAATAAGGACTACACGGGTGCTAATAAACGTGCAAATGTATAACATCCGTAGCTCCGGGGGTGAGCACTTTATATTTGAAATCTGAACGCTTATGTACACTTAAACGTTGTAAATGTAGCAAGGCACTAAAGACAGGGTGAAGTTGCGTCATGACTGACTATCAGAAGTTTCAAGGCTATTTTCACTGTGACATATACCTTCATAAGCTTCACTTGAATACTTAATTTCCACCACTTGTGGAGTTCACAAACTTCTTCTGGATGGTTTCACAGATTTTTTACTAGTGGATGGGTGCAGCCATTTCTGTCTCTTTTCATGATCAGCTGGAAGTTGATGAAACATCAAGTCTGGGTTTTTTTCTTTGTTGTTTTTACAAAGAGGAACGCAGCACACTTTAGGCATGATGAAGACTGGCCGTTTAACCGTTTACAACGCTGGACTCTGTCGTGGTCGCTCGATCCGTCGCTGGGGAATGCCGCATCTAGCGGTATTTATAAGGATTAATGCGTGACGTACAAATCATACGTCAGGGAAACTTCAATATATCCGATGCTAGCAGTCTTTACAATCTTATGGAGTATATTATAGTACATTGTGGGTTGTATATTGAGATGGCAGGTATATGACATTAAAAAGGACAAATAAAACATATGGGACACATTATTCGAACACAAAATAAATCGCTACAGCCTCAGTAATGAACCAGTGAAATAAGGGTATTTTATGATGCCTCTCATAGGGATTGCATTGGCAGCTGCAGTACACAGTTGAAACGGACCAGAAGTGGGGACGCTGTCTCATTTGGGGGCGTGGAATTTGTAGTCCCCGTGTGTCTCAATAGGCCTATCTCACAGCCCGTTTTTCACGCCCACTTCCGGTAAATAGTGGTGACTTTAACATGGGCATTTACACGTTTTTTTCTCTGGAGAATCTAAGTACATTTTCTAATGTAAAAATGTGACAGACCAATATTATTATGAAGCAAACAAGATGGTAAATCAGGTCGAGCAGATAGAACAAACCTTACCTTGAGAAAACAAAAGTTGTAGACTTCTTAAATAACCTCTTTTAACATGTAGCGTCTATGGAGTGACGTCACGCTATCACCACTAACCCCGAAAGGGGGCGTATTTAGGGGGGCGGGGAAATTCTGTGAGATAGGCTTATTCCCACGTAATGTGGGAATCCACGTAAATGCCTGTCCGCTCACGCTCCGCTCACGTTACGTAACGGTATGAGCGTAAACGCCGTTGTGAATGAGGACCTATGAGTTTAGGATTAAACAGTCCCAAAGAGAGAGAAACAACAAACAAAAAGATGAAGCGCATGGCTAAGCATTATGCCTTTTATACCACGGCTGTGCTTTTCAAAGATGCATGTGAACCTAAACATGTTTAAGGAACACGTCTGATCTTCATCGCTACAGCCTTCAGGGAGTATTTCCAACCCTTCCAGTGGTACCAGACTACACCTGTTGCATCATGTGCCGTCGGCCCCCACAGGTAAACGCCATTGATGTTAGCATGGTGACAGGCCTTGTACCAAAATGCACCGTAATAATGACTTGCACAGTTGTCGGCGCTCTTCGTGTCCTGATCTTTGTCAAAGGTTGTGAATTTCATGCCATTGTGAGGGGTCAGTGAGTCTCCTGCTCCTCCGTCACTGAAGCCAGCAACCTGCAGCTTGTAGCCGCCAGCCTCAGAACCCACGGAGAAAGAGGAGTAAGAGGCAGACGCCGTGTTTCCCTCAAAGTCCTCCATGTCCACCCTCAGCTGATACTTTCTGTCGTTGGTGAGGAGATGCATGTTCTCCAGGCCCAGCCAGTACTCGCCTGATGCGTCTCCAAACCCAGCTTGGTACTGAGCCCAGGGTCTGTAGAAGTTCAGCGTGCCGTCCACTCTTCTCTGGATGACGGTCCACTTCCCTCCGTCTGTGTCCATGTCACAGTAGACCTTGACCGGTGCAGTGGTGGGGTAGATGGAGTACACACCACTCTGTGTGGAGACGTTGTAGATTTCATCACAGTCCATAACCAGGTTGAGATCACAACGAGGAGCAGAGTGGACTGTTACAGCCAGAAACAGAACTGCAACAACAACAAGTAGCATCTTGAAGTCTTTAAAGTTGCACCTTGTTGTTCAGAGGATTTCTGAGTGTGCTGCGTCAGTGTATGTTCAGCTGCAGTAGAATGTTCAATGCAGTCTGGGTTAGAGGACCCTCTTTTATAAGGATGATGACGTATTGACACTAAAGAGATCGCACGACAGATACAAGTTTTCTGCACCAGGTATGACCAGTGTGGCTGCCAGCATGCACGCCCACGCCCACGCCCACACACACACACACACACACACACACACACACACACACACACACACACACACACACACACACACACACACACACACACACACACACACACACACACACACACACACAATTCAAAACAAAAATCCAGACTATGTATGAGCCTTTACTTGTCTGTGCGCTGATGGGCGCTGTTGATGTTCTGTTTGTTTTTACCTGTACAGCATTTTGGTCAGCTTCTGTTGTTTTAAATATGCTATATAAATACAGTTTGATTTGATTTGATTTGATTTGATTTGATTTGTAATTAAGTGTCAAATCACAACAAGTCGTCTCAAGACACTTTACAATTTTACAATTTACAATTTAGGCATTTAGCAGACGCTCTTAATCCAGAGCGACTTACATTAGGCAAGAACAAAAGTATGGGAATACATCACATATATAAAATGCATTTATCAAGAAACATGCGTAAGCTAAGAACGTAACTAGAACATATCTATATAATGACACTATACATATTAAATATACATATATACTATACTATGCTATACATATGTACTATGATGTGCTATGACTACATACAATGCAATTATTGTGCTGTCTACATGACATGCTATAAGTCTGTTTCAAATGCTATCTAAGTCTAAAAAGTGCTATCTAAGGGGGTAGGATAAGTGCTATGGGCCATGATGGAGTCTGAAAAGGTGGGTCTTCAGACTACGGCGGAAGATTGGGAGTGATGCTGCAGTTCTGATTGCAACGGGGAGTGCATTCCACAGTTTTGGGGCCAGAAGGGAGAAGAGTTTGGGACGTGTGGAGCGTTGTCCCGGCGTTTTTAGTGAGGGTACTTCCAGCTTTCCTGCGTTGGCTGATCTGAGTGCGCGGGAGGGTTTGTAGGGTTCAATCATGCTTGCAAGATATGGGGGAGCCATACCTTTGGTTGCTTTGAATGCCAGCATCAGAGTTTTGTATTCTGTGCGGGCAGCGACTGGGAGCCAGTGCAGGGAGCGGAGCAGGGGGGAGACATGTGAGAATTTTGGCTGGTTGAAGACCAGACGAGCTGCGGCGTTTTGGATCAGTTGGAGAGGCTTAAGTGCACATGCCGGTAGGCAGTGCACATGCCGGTAGGCATGTGCACACGCAGAACCCAGAGGTCTCAGGTTCAATTCCAGGCTTCTATTCAGCAATGTCTCAAAGTGTCCCTGAGCAAGACACTTGACCCCTGACTGCTCCCTGAAACACTGTCCCCATAGACTATAGTGACCCCTGACTGCTCCCTGAGACACTGTCCCCATAGTGCCCACTGCTCCTGTCACTAAGGATGGAAGAAATGCAGAGACTGTTCTCCAAATATACAGTGACAAATACCACAATAATAATAATAATAGTATTTAGTATTGTTATTATTATTATTATTATTATTATGATGTTCTGAATAACCTGTGGACAGTGTCTCGGTAATAAAGCTATATGCACGATTATTCATGTGAATTCATGTTTTGAATACGAGCTTGGTTGAAAGAAAAAAAAAACATATCCATTAACTCGATAACCCTGGATAAAAGCGTCTGTGTCATTTGGGGATTTTGGGCTAATAGAAAATAACAGATGTACAAGCTCACGGCGCGGCACAAAGTGACACGCTGTGAGCTTGTACATCTGTTATTTTCTTCTGTTTCTTAACATTTTTGACACAGATCTTCTCGGGGTCCCTTGCACAAGGCATTTTCAGATGGGGGATCTGCGTCCAAATAAATAAAATGTTGGGGGTCCTTGGCATGAAATGGTTTGATAAGCACCGGTTCAGAAGGCATTTGTAGAATCAGCCTCAGGTCTTAATGGGTTAAGTTCCACGGCAACACAACATGTTTACTATATTTAAAAAACGTCCTTACTGGAAACTCTCTGCTGTGTTTGGAATGTGAACCGACAGAGGATTCCTGTAAGAGTGACAGACAGGGACCATGATTGACAGCTCATCGTGTTGCATTGTGATTCATTGTGAGTTTGTACAGGTAGACCGTCTATGTTCAGAATGAGGTCAGAATGTACAGAGAGGTCATTTAGCCCTTTGAGATGCAGCTTCTCATTTTAGAGGGGGTCCTTTACACACAGCCCTTGCAGGAGGGGCTGAGGACACTTGTAGATCTGCTATTTTCAAAATATTTTTAGAGACTTACAAATATACACTTCTAGCTATATACTTCTATATACTACAGTTCTCATACTTGCATAGCCTACTTGTGTATGAGAACTCAATAAATCTTAAATTAATCAATTGAAAAAAGTACACACACACACACACACACACACACACACACACACACACACACAATACAAATACACAATGTGCACACACGCACGCCTCGCTGGTGCATGGCAGTGTCACTGTGGTGGTGAGGTCATTGCGTGTGTGCACAATGCACATTGTTTGGGGCAGCGGTGGACTAAGGGTTAGAGGAGTGCCCTTGTTGCCGAAAGGTTGCAGGTTCGATTCCCCAGACGGGCAGGAAAAATCTGGGTGGGGAAGTGATTGTCATCACTCACCCAACACCGCTGAAGTGCCCTTGGGCAAGGCACTGAACCCCCAACTGCTCCCCCTGGAGCTGCTTAGTGGCCAACAGTATAAGACTGTGGTTGTACTGGTCAGCTCCCAGGTTTTAATGTGTGTGTGGGTGTGTGTGCGTTTCTGTGTGCAGGGCGTTGCTGAAAATGAGCACCTGTGCTCAGCTACTTCCCTGGGTAAATAAAGGATACAAAAAAAAAGGTACATCGCTCTGTTTATGGACTTTATTAGGATCCCCATTATCTTCCTGGGGTAAACACGCACGTGTGCACGCACGCGCGAGTGACACACACACGCGCGCGCGCGCGCGACACACACACACGCGCACGACACACACACACACACGCGCGCGCACGCCCGAGTGACACACACACACACACACACCATTATCTTCCTGGGGTAAACACGCACGCGCACGTGTGCACGCACGCTCGAGTGACACACACGCGCACGCGCGCACACACACACACACACTATATCAAACATTAAGTGCAGAGAGAGAGAGAGAGAGAGAGAGAGAGAGAGAGAGAGAGAGAGAGAGAGAGAGAGAGAGAGAGAGAGAGAGAGAGAGAGAGAGAGAGAGAGAGAGAGAGAGAGAGAGAGAGAGCTATTCGTATCATTTCATGCATTCCAATAATATCTGCAGAAGGATGACCCAAGACGATGATGAGGTATTCATTGATGGATTAAAAAGGCATTCAAACGACTCACCTCTAACATTTATAGAATATAGGCTACAGTATATTATTAGGTTGGGTGGCATATAGACCTACTTGTTGTTACACTACACTTCAGGGTCTGCGAATAAACAGCTAAACCTTTGGTGATGCCTCGAGCGTCTATTCATTGGAAAAAGAGGAGAAAGGGGGGGAAATAACTGTGTATAAGGCAGCGGCAAACAGAAAGGTGTTTTAAAAGGAGATCTAAAAGAACCAGGAATCTGGAGGCCGAATTCAGGAATCTGAATCCGGAGGCCCGTTTCAAGACCAAATATGAGGCCCCCATATGTATACCTATGACATAATTATTCTGTTGATGCATTGACACATTGATATCAATAGTTTTGACTGGTCAATATCGCACACAGCCACTACTCGCGACAATAACGCAGCAACAACACCTCTCCTCATCCTGTCGTCCCTTCACAATATAGTGTCTCCCCTTTACCCAATGCTGCACATTTTAACCAGGTTATAAACCGGAAATAGGTGTAATTTAACAACGTGGGAGAGAGCAAGGCAGCAAGAGAGAGAGAGAGAGAGAGAGAGAGAGAGAGCATGCTACATACTATTTGATCCAAAGATAATGGATTCAGTTTTTCCCATGTGTAGAGATAGTTTGTTATCAGCGAGCCAGGTGCAGATTCTACAGAGCTTTTGATGAACTTCCTGAAACAATTTATGTGGAATACGTCACATACAAGGTCAGGCCATATGAGAGGGGACACCTAAGATGTTTTTGCTGCCAGGAATATGGTCATGCTGAGGCAGTCTGCAGAGGTGTTAGGACGTGTGGGAGATGTGGTGAGGTGAGCTGTACTGGGTCCTGTAGTGTAGCCCACAAGAGCCAGAGTGCATGCACTGCAAAGGGAATTACTATACAGGTGAGCGGTGTCTTGATGTGAGGACCAGGTTTCACCTCCTGGTTGTTGTTACGAAACCCCTAGACAAAATAGTCTTATGACAGGTCTAGAGGCTAGGGTTTCACAACAATGTAAGAAAAAGGGATATCAAGCATTGGAGTTGCAAATAAACAGAGTCAACACAGGTTTAGAGTCACCAAAGGTGATGTGCTTTTTTACTCTTGATTTGAGGTATATTTACATGTGGTCAAAATATATGCACGAAGCATATAATAAAGCAAAAACAATTAAGCCACTGCCAGGGGACACGGGTGTTGCCAAAATAACAAAAGAAGCAGCTAGGGAAACAAAAGACAGACTAACTAACTATCTAGACAATTAGTAAAACAAAAGCTTGCCTACCTAACTACTCTAACCAAAACTTAGTTCAAAATACATGTGGTGGCAAACACCCCTTACAAGTGTGCTTAACAAGGTTCTGTCTTACCTGTCCCAAGGCAGGGCATATAGTATAGAATTTACATTAGTAGTAGAACAATACACTAAAACATAAGGTTTGCTCTGGGGTCAAAGGGGAACAAAAATGATGCAGCAGTGAGGTGTACTGGTTGAGATAGTAAGCCAAGGTGGGACTCAGCCTTTTATAGGCAGCAGGTGGTGGTGATTGGATGAGGGAGGAGTCAGGTGACTGGGGACTTCAAACCTGCAGAGAATGAGAGAGTGGAGGGAAGGAGAGACAGGGGAGGAATACAGAGCAACCCTACACAAACTACACTACGTGGCACGTAACAGTTGTTTACCCCAAAAAATGTATTTTTAACTGAATGTTTGGTTTTGATGGTTTATGTGCTTACAAATAGACACACATGGCACACAAAGCATGGTGTCATATGCTTGCACACTTTACATATAAACTGTAACATTGATGTATTTATGACAAACAGCCTGTTTTTGAATGTTTTTCGAAGCCTTGAATATTGATGTACTGTGATACCTTGTAATTTGTGGAAATTCAATAAAATACTTTAAAATGGAACCACTATACAGGGGCATCAAAGTGTCCGAAAAGGATAAAGGAAGGAGATGCAAAGAGGAGCATGGAGAATAATAAGGGAATATCATATGCACAAGCAGTGAAAGGAATGGAGGGAAATGATGCAAGGGCACTTTGTCTAATAAATATGTATAAAAAGAAACTACAAAGTAAACATGTCAGCGCAATTGTAAATGAAAATGGTGATATGGTAGAAGATGAGAAGATGAAAAGAGAAACGGTTAGAAAGCTTTGTGAAAAAATGTACCAGAAAACTACAATTGATGAATATAAATTGCATGCTTTCCTTGATTCAGTTGATTTGAGGGAGGTTGGCCGTAACTCTATGGGTGGGGAAATCACCAAACATGAGGTGAGGGACGCAATTGTCCAGTTGAGTAAGGGTAAATCCCCAGGCCCTGATGGTCTGCCTAATGAGATATATCTCTCCTGCACAAATGAATTAGTAGAACTGCTAACCTCTGTATATAATGATGGGATCAAGGAAGGCAAAATGCATTCATCGTTCTACCATGGGGTTATATCGTTTATATATAAAAAAGGGTCATCAAGCACATCTTATAATTTAGATAATTGGAGACATGTTACGTTAATGAATGTAGATTATAAAATACTTGCAAAAATAATAGTTAATCGATTAAATACAGATCTAGAAGAACTTGTTGAAAAAGAACAGACATGTGCTATTAAGGGAAGGTTGATGTGGGATAACTTGGGTATTTTAAGGGATATAACAAGTGGGTATACAAATGAGGTTTTTTTTATTATAAGCTTAGACCAGAAAAAAGCTTTTGATTTCATTTCCAGAGAGTATTTGTGGGAGGTCTTAAAGGTATACGGCTTCCATCATGATTGTATTAATCTGATCAAATTGTTGTATGTCCAGTCCACAGTTCAAGTTAATGTAAATGGTGTTCTAACAGAGACCTTTGAAATTAAGAGGGGTGTGAAACAAGGGTACCCCTTGTCCGCTGCACTTTATATCTTAGCTATTAATCCGTTATTACATAAGATCAAGAATGATAAAAGGCTCACAGGTATAAAAACTAGTGGTGGCGAGCGAGTCGTTGTTTTGGCTTACGCCGACGATATCACCATCATAATTAAAAATAAGAATGAATTAGACATCATACATGAGCACTTAGCACTTTCTGAAGAGATCTCAGGTTCCAGATTAAACCATGATAAGACTGAAGGTGTCTGGTTTAGTTTAGTAATAATGGAAGTTATGAAAAAAACTGGGATAATAAAGATAAAGAAATAATGGAGGACTTAGAAAAATGGGAAAACAAATCATGCTGTTATAGAACAAAGATTATGATTATTAAGACATATGTATTGGCAAAACTGCTATTTTTGGCGACTATATTTCCTCCCAAGGACCAGACACTGAAACACATAAATAAAACACTAGTTAATTTCATATGGGGAACCACTAGAGACGTTACAAAGAGAAACCTATTGTATAAGAGTACAAATAATGGAGGCCTTGGGGCTGTGGACTTAGGACTTAAACAAAAAATGTCGTTTTGTAAAAATGTAGCAGCTGGTTTTAAACGGAGGGCTATGTGGATAGGGGAGGCACTGAGCTGGACCAAAAAGAAGGGCCGGGCAAGAAGCTCAGTGCCTTATTTTAAAGTGATGTATGGTGATTTGTTGTTTAATTCTGCGCATCTGAATATAGATTGGACAGAAATGTCAAGTAAATGCATTTATGGCAAAATATGTGAGGACCTGTACGGTGGCATTTTCCCCTACAGGAACCTTGATGATAACCAAAAGCGGGTGTGTTTAAAAAATTTGAGTAGTAGAAACATCTCCGAAAAAAAGAGGGATGTGATGTGGCTGGTCTCTGTGAGGAGACTAGCAGTAAGAGCGGTGGTAAGATGGAGCTGTTTTGTTAAAACTATTAAATGCCCCGTTCTAAATTGTAATACAGATGAAACGTTAGAGCATTTGCTAGTAGACTGCCAGAGGTCTAGAGAGGTTTGGGGGAAAATGTCAATAATTGGTTTTAATGTTAAGATCACGTATAATGCAGTAATGTATGGTGTTTTTATGGAAAAAATGTCATGGAGAACAACTTTTATTGGTCTATTGTTTGCACTGTAGTTAACAAGTTATGGAACACCAGAAGTGCCATGGTGATTCACCAGGAGGTCATCACATGCAGGAGAGGTAGTGTTTAAACAGATACGAACTGAACTGAAAAGACAAAGAACTCTGGACTTAAAAAAAAAGAAACTGACACCATGGCACTTATTAACATTGTGGAGAAAAAAAAAGAAGAAAAAAAAAAAAAGGAAAAGAAACCCTTTTGTATTGAAATGCCTTGATCGATTTTTGTACTTTGATGTAATATACATGTATACATTGTAAAAAACCCTGAATAATTTTCAATAAAGTATATATAAAAAGCGAAACAAACAGACATGGACAAGACATGATATGTATGGACAAAATAAAGTTTATCTCGTTTATCAACTGTGTGGTGGAGATGCAGGATAAATAAATCAAAATGGTACTGGACACGGCTGGGAGATTTTTGGACATTAAGGACATAACTGGAGAGGATCTTGATTTCACACTGAGAGAAGGATTTGCACCCACTCAGACCACTGGGTCTGGGTAGAATAAATGGTAAATGGTGCATTTATATAGCGCCTTTATCCAAGGCACTTTACATAGATTGTGCATTACATTCACCCATTCATACACAAATGGTGACAGAAACCATGCAAGGCACCAACCTGCACATCAGGAGCAATTAGGGGTTCAGTGTATTGCTCAAGGACACTTTGACACTAACTTTGGGGGTGCCCGGGTTTGAACTGGCAACCTTATGGTTAACCATCCAGGCACTCTACCCCTGAGCCACCACCACCAGCATGGAATATATCATGAGAAAGGGATCACTTTGGGTGTTTTTTTGTAAATATTAGTTGATAAATTCTGTTATTTGTGTCTGTTTAGTTATGTTAGTTTATGTGTTGTTTTGCTTCCCCTTATAATTTCACTCACTTCGGGAAGGGGTGTTTAGTTCTTGTATGTTAGGGTTCAGTTGTAGTTATATCCCTGTTATTGTGTCATTGATCTGGCCATCATTGCCTTTTATTTTGTTCACTTAATTCATCACCATTCTGTCATGTAAGTGTTCATTCCGTAATTCATAGAGCCATGGACATGGTTGTTGCCATTCTCTCTTCTTCTTCATGGGTTTTTTTGGTGGTTGGCATCCAAATAGCTGCATTACAGCCCCCTTCTGTTACTCTCAATTTCCTACTTACAGACTGTTTCTTTAATAAATCGTATCACTGAGCCTCTCGTGTTATCCTCTGCTGCACCAATTAACTTATTATAAGGGTTTTATTCAACTCCCAATCTCCCATACTCCATATGGGATACCCACCATACTCTCTCTTTGGTACTGTCTAGTCTCTCTCTCTCTCTCTCTCTCTCTCTCTCTCTCTCAGAGACACCGTTTATGGGCAGGAACCTCCTTCTTTGGGAGGAGCATTCACGCCACTAGCACTGATTGGACGGGAGCTCATACACACTCAGCCCGCGCTCTCATTCATTGGTGGGTCACACCGCCTCACATACAGACAATAATAGGCTGTGTGTTGTTGAAGATATAAAAGCTCTCGCGCGCCTCTCCTCATCATATTTCTCAATTTTCTTCGAGATTTTACTCCAGAAATAAACCTACATCAAAATGAGCGGCAGAGGGAAAACCGGAGGAAAGACCAGGGCGAAGGCTAAGACCCGCTCATCCCGTGCCGGGCTCCAGTTCCCCGTTGGTCGTGTCCACAGGCTGCTGCGTAAAGGAAACTATGGCAAGAGAGTCGGCGCCGGAGCTCCAGTGTACCTCGCTGCGGTGCTCGAGTATCTGACCGCTGAGATCCTGGAGTTGGCTGGAAACGCTGCCCGTGACAACAAGAAGAGTCGTATCATCCCCCGTCACCTCCAGCTGGCCGTCCGCAACGACGAGGAGCTTAACAAACTGCTGGGTGGAGTGACCATCGCTCAGGGCGGTGTGCTGCCCAACATCCAGGCTGTTCTGCTGCCCAAGAAGACCGAGAAAGCCGCCAAGAAATAAATCTGCTGCATTCGTTTAACAAACCCCACAAAGGCTCTTTTAAGAGCCACCCACTATTTCCATGTAAAGGTTAATTTCCAATGTCTTTGAGGAGCACACAGTTTACTAGTTCCGTCGCTTAATATGAAACTGTAGTGTAAATAAGGCGGACTTTATATTTGTCTGCGTCAACAGCAGCCAAAAAGTAGTTAAATAAGGGACCCAAATAACAATACTTTTAGATAAATGCATATTTTGCTTTGATCCTGTGTTATTATGCACATGTCTTATCTGTATTCATAATACTAAGTCTACATCAAATTTAAATAACTCAGACGATTTGTAACTTTATGACCCATGTCTCCAGTTTGTACCAGTTATATACCCACGCTCAGCCACGTCCACACCCAACAGTATTGTTCAACTGGTCAGATTGCAACAGACTAGTATTTTCAATCAGCACAAACCAGCCGGCCAATGAAACAATTTTGCCTATGCAAAGTCAGTAGCTTGCTAACTATAAAAAGTATTGAAAAGTGAAGTGTATAAAGCTAGGGTATTGGAATTTTCAGAAAACGGCAGACTTAACTGTCTACGGATCATAGGAAAACATTTTGATAAACACTGTTTGACTAGTAAAGCACAAATCTTAAAAAGGTTCTACAAATTGTATAATGGAATCGGCTCTGTAGAGATAGTGTGGGCGGCTCTTAAAAGAGCCTTTGGGTTGTTGGTAGACCAAGTCAGCGTTATTAACCTCCGAATCCGTACAGAGTGCGTCCCTGTCTCTTCAGAGCATAGACAACATCCATGGCGGTCACAGTCTTTCTCTTGGCGTGCTCGGTGTAGGTGACGGCGTCACGGATCACGTTCTCCAGGAACACCTTGAGGACACCGCGGGTCTCCTCGTAGATGAGACCGGAGATACGCTTCACTCCGCCACGGCGAGCCAGACGGCGGATAGCGGGCTTGGTGATTCCCTGGATGTTATCACGAAGCACCTTGCGATGACGCTTGGCGCCTCCTTTTCCAAGACCTTTTCCTCCCTTCCCTCTTCCTGACATTTTTAGTTCAGCTGTAGTTGCAGTTAAAAAACTGAGTGATTTGAGGGCTCAGAGACTTGCCCTTTTATGTGTGTTCGGAGGACGTAAGGGAGGACAGGCAGAGCGAGCTGCGTGGGCGTTACTAACCCCGACAGGCAGAGCGAGCTGCGTGGGCGTTACTAACACCGCCCCCCACCTCTCTCTCTCACACACACACACGCACGAAAACTATCTATATTCTATATCATATTATAAAATCTAGCCTCGACGAATTTATGCAAAGACTAAACTATGTTATTTCGATAGCATGTATAATGTACTATATAGACACAGCACTCTATAGTGTATACTCATAGGTTCATTGACTACAGATATTCTACTGTTACAGTTATTTTCTCATCCTTGATGACTATTTGTATGCATTTGATGAATTTGTGAGATATAGGCAGAACACATGATACATGTCTAACTTGGCAATTTCAATATGAGGTGGACGTGTTACCTGTTTTTCTCTTTAGTTGTTTTGCTATTACATTTGTAATGGCACTACTCAATTTAAATGCTATTTCGGGTTACAAAACAGTGGTTATGGCCATAGCAAAACAGTGCTTCACAAATTGTCAATATTTATTAGGGGTGGGGGGGATTTGCAAAATGTTATTTATCTATCTGAATGTATTGATTTTATTACGTGGGTAACTTTGATATATTAATCTGATGACATGTAGCCTTTATCTGATGTAATGTAATACCACGCCTTGAATATTTTGTTGTACTGCGGTATTTTGGATCAGAGCATCATATAGGCCAGCAGCCGAATTGATATTTGCAAAACATATTATCAATACATATTTTAGAAAGGGTCCATAGTTTTGCTCGTAAGGCATACGAAAATGTATAAAGCCATAAACTGGTTATTATTCCAGTGCCAACATGTGACCATGACGTAAAAAGTGAGGATAGTATACTCTTATAAAATAATGTGGTTGGCTCTTAAAAGAGCCTTTTGTGGGTATAAAGATGGAGCAGGCAGTTTACTTCTTTTTGGGAGCAGCCTTCTTTGCTGCCTTGGGTTTGGCGACCTTCTTGGCTGGAGCTTTCTTGGCTGCTGTGGGCTTCTTAGACACTTTCTTGGGGCTCTTGGCGGCCTTCTTCGGGCTTTTGGCCACTACTTTCTTGGCGGCAGGCTTCTTGGCTTTCTTGGGTGATTTCTTTGCGGCTGCGGGCTTCTTAGCTGCCGCCTTCTTGGGCTTCTTAGCCGCTACGGGTTTCTTGGCTGCAGCAGGCTTCTTTGCTTTGACTGCTTTCTTAGCAACAGGTTTCTTTACCTTCACCGCTTCTGCCTTGTTCATCTTGAAAGAGCCGGACGCGCCGGTGCCTTTGAGCTGGACCAGGGTGCCTTTAGCGACCAGGCTCTTGACGGCGATCTTGACGCGGGTCTTGTTCTTCTCCACATCGTAGCCACCGGCAACAAGAGCCTTCTTGACCGCAGCCAGAGACACGCCGCTCCGCTCCTTGGAGGCAGACACGGCCTTGACGACCAGCTCAGCGACGCTGGGGCCGGTCTTCTTGGGTCTGGGTGCTGCCTTCTTCTTGGCGGCCTTGGCCGGTGACGGAGCTGGTGCTGGTGTCTTCTTGGCGGCCTTGGCCGGTGACGGAGCTGGTGCTGGTGCGACTTCTGCCATTATAGTCTCGGATAGTAGGTTGTTGCTGTTCCTTCTCTCAAGTAAACTCTCAAAGACTGATGCTGAAAGCTCTGAAGGGGCTGGACTTAAACACCACATGAGAACCATGTAGAGTCAACACACACACAGGCCCTCTTCTCTTGTGCCACTTGTGTTTTCTCCTCGACTAAAACAAGTTATAACAAACTACTGTGTATATTATTTAATGCGACAAAGAGCTGACCAGTTAACACACATGTGCCTTTCTGTCATGAATATATCTAAGATGAAAGCAGTGCACTCCTTTTTAGTAATAACCTCAAAACATCACCTGTCTAGAGTCAGATCAAAGTGTTGCCTTTGTCATTTTTCTTCTAAAATATTGTAAACTATGTTCTAATAACAACAATACTCACAATCAATTTAGTAGACATTCCTGGTGACGCAATACCATAAACTATGATTTTGTTATGTCATCCGTTTTGCTATAAATATAAGGTTTTCTGACCACAGTAAACACACTCCCGTTCAAGGAAAGCCTGATGGTGGAGTTGATCCCAATTTCCAATGACAAAATGCCAGCTGTTGGAAAACTTGGCTAATTTTGGACAAATAACTCACTGTGTGATCAGAAAACTAAGAGTGTTTAAATCTTCTATAAATTAAACTGTATATGTATATTTGATTATGGAGACACTTCTCAGGTAGGCCTAGATACTTCATGATGTGCCATGCTGCAAAGCAAATGTACTCATTGTACTCTGTATAAAATGTATGCATTTAGCAGACACTCTTAATCCAGAGCAATTTATATTAAATTTACAAAAAGCATGGCAATACATCACATACATAGAAAGTAGTAAATGCGTAAGCTAAGAACGTAACAGTGGAATATCTATATAATGACACTATACATACAGTATAAACTATACGTATACTATACTATGCTATACTATAAAGTGCTGTGGCTACATACAATACAATTCTAGTGTTGTCTACATAACATGCTAACATAAATCTCCCACTACTGTGCACATGTGAGTTAAGAGTCTAAAACACAGCTGAACTTAGACAACACATTTAACACACCATTAAAATAAATCTCCCCCAATACTAGAAACATGTTCAACGCTCAACCCCCACCTCCACTTTGAGAAGCAAACGCTGATAGACATGCAGATTATATTTACACCAAAACTCTCCTCTCTGCATTTGTACAGAAGAGTCTCATTCCAGGACTACCTTACTGATCACAGTAAGTTATTTGTCCAAAATTTGCCAAGTTTCCCAACAGCTGTCATTCTGTCATTGGAATTTGAGATCAACTCCACCACCATGCTTCCTTGAACTGGAGTGTGTTTACTGTGGTCATAAAACATTATATTTATAGCAACATGGATGACATAACAAAAGTATAGTTTGTGGTATCTCATCGCCAGGAATGTCTACTAAATTGATTGTGAGTATTGTTGTTATTACAACATAGTTTACAATATTTTAGAAGAAAAATTACAGAGGCAACACTGTGCTCTGACTGTAGACGGGTGATGTTTTGAGGTTATTACTAAAAAGGAGTGCACTGCTTTCATCTTAGATCATGACAGAAAGGCACATGTGTGTTAACTGGTCAGCTCTTTGTCCCATTGAATAATATACACAGTAGTTGTTATAACTTGTTTTACAAGTTTTACAAGTGGCACAAGAGAGAAGAGGGCCTGTGTGTGTTGACTCTAAATGGTTCTCATGTGGTGTTTAAGTCCAGCCCCTGCAGAGCGTTCAGCATCAGTCTGTGAGAGTTTACTTGAGAGAATGAAGAGCAACCTATCCGAGACTGGATGTTATCACGAAGGACCATGCGAAGCACGCGCTCCCTGGACCTGGTGCGACCTGGTGATCCGGCTCCCTGGTGCTCCCTGGAGCAGCGCGGTCCCAGTGGGCCTGGGACCGAGGCTAGCACCAGCTCCGTCACCAGCCAAGAAGAAGGCACCACCCCGACCCAAGTGGACCGGCCCCAGCGTCGCTGAGCTGGTCGTCAACGTCGTGTCCGCCTCCAAGGAGCGGAGCGGTGTGTCCCTAGCTGCGGTCAAGAAGGCTCTGGCTGCTGTAGGCTACGATGTGGAGAACAACAAGGCCCGCGTTAAGATCGCTGTCAAGAGCCTGGTCGCTAAAGGCACCCTGGTCCAGCTTGCGTCCGGCCTGAACGGCTCTTTCAAGATGAACAAGGCAGAAGCGGTGAAGGTAAAGAAACCTGCTGCTAAGAAAGCAGTCAAAGCAAAGAAGCCTGCTGCAGCCAAGAAACCCGCAGCGGCTAAGAAGCCCGCAGCCGCCAAGAAATCACCCAAGAAAGCCAAGAAGCCTGCCGCCAAGAAAGTAGCGGCCAAAAGCCCGAAGAAGGCCACCATGAGCCCCAAGAAAGTGGCTAAGAAGCCCGCAGCAGCCAAGAAAGCTCCAGCCAAGAAGGTTGCCAAACCCAAGGCAGCAAAGAAGTAAACTGTCTGCACCATATTTATACCCACAAAAGGCTCTTTTAAGAGCCAACCACATTCTTTTACAAGAGTATCCTATCTTTACTTTATTTATAAATTATGTAATGGTCACTGGAATAACAACCAGCTTAAAATGTTTGCCTTTATAAATATTATTGCAAAGTTGATTTGTTGCTAAAACAATTCTGCTGCTGCCCTATCTATGCTGATGTTCTCATCAAAAAAGAAAAAAACCCTGGCACACATTAGTTACTAGTCAAACATGCTCATACCTAATGAATATTGACACATGTGAATCCACCTTTGCTATTGCCTTTGGCCAGTGGTTCTGGTTCAATGTTTTGTTCTAAATGTAATGGTAGGCTAGTATACAAGGGGAAATAACGGTAACCTAGTAACCCGTCCACCTTTACATCATCAGAATTATCTCATTGTGCAATAAATTGCATGAAGTCATGAAATGTAGAAATACATTTGACCCAGAGCAAATTTCACAAATGCATTTTGTAACACTGAAATGTATACATGATTACAGGTTCAATTTCAATGTAGGTGGTAACATGGTAATACATCAAATGCAATCAAGGATCAAAAACACAACATCTGTCTAACAGTAGAATATCTGTACAATGAACCTATGATTTTACACTAGAGTGCTATATATCTACAGTACATGCTATCAAAATTACATTATTTAGCTGTTGCATGCATGTAAGGTCATCAAGGCTAACAATATTTGTTGTCAAACAAAAAAAATATATATAAAAAATATATGTATATGTGTACTTTAGGAATACATCACATACATATTAATACATTATTATATGACATAGATAGAGCAGCTGACTATATAGCAGAGTGTGTGTGCGTGTGTGTTGTGGGGGGCGGAGTTAGTAACGCCCACGCAGCCCACAGCTCGCTCGGCATGTCCTCCCTTACGTCCTCAGAACACACATAAAAGGGCAAGTCTCTGAACTCTTAAAATCACTCAGTTTTCTAACTGCAACTACAGCGCAACTCAAAATGTCAGGACGAGGGAAAGGAGGAAAGGGTCTTGGAAAAGGAGGCGCCAAGCGCCATCGCAAGGTGCTTCGTGATAACATCCAGGGAATCACCAAGCCCGCTATCCGCCGTCTGGCTCGCCGTGGCGGAGTGAAGCGTATCTCCGGTCTGATCTACGAGGAGACCCGCGGTGTCCTCAAGGTTTTCCTGGAGAACGTGATCCGTGACGCCGTCACCTACACCGAGCACGCCAAGAGAAAGACCGTAACCGCCATGGATGTTGTCTACGCTCTGAAAAGACAGGGACGTACTCTGTACGGATTCGGAGGTTAATAACGCTGACTTGATCAACCAACAACCCAAAGGCTCTTTTAAGAGCCGCCCACATGCGCTATACAGAGTTTATTCCATTCAAGTAGGCAATGTCTGTTTGTGAGCCATGATTCATGGACTGACAGTGATTACGTATTCTTGCATGTCAAACTTGTACATCATACTCCCGCATTTAAATGTCTTACTTTTATTTGTATATAATTTGCGACACCACGCCCTATCGAGTCCCCAGCGCCTGTTAAGGGTTAGATCCGTTGGCCTGAAGCCATGACTCACCATGCCACGTTTTATAACCGCTTATATAATGCCAAAACTATTGCACATTTAACTTCAGCAAAAAACATGCACAAATATCACGCGAATATGAAATATAACACTAGTGCAAATTATACGATTAAGATAAAGATGCAATATATATAATATATATGTTTTTATTCCACATCTTTGCAGTGCAAACTGCAATATAAAGATGCAAGATTTATTTGACTATAAAGCCTAATAATTCACAGATTTGCCAGCATATATCAATTGTTGGGATACAGTTGGGGATAAATTGAGTTGCTTCAATTTTGCAAATTTTGATTGCTTTGTTTGGTACAGACTGGTCAGGGACATCATGATCATAATATATCAGATTAGTAGCAAATAGACTGACTGCAGTAAGTGGACTGACTATAGAAAGTGTTAAAAAACGGGATTTAAATTGGAGCGTCGAATAGAGCTATTAATTAAATGTGCTCATCAAAATGTAATCCCTGCCCTAGTCTATATTTTAGAGGGACAATCTTATACGAGGCATGCGGGAGAACTATTTTAGCGGGACAATAGATCAGGCAGGCGGGAGAACATTATGCAGAAACAAAGACAACACTGACTCATTGAGCGCCACCCTCTGTATATCACTGTATCACGTGAACAGTGGCAGCAGTTAGCCACCAACTGCCAAATTCATGTTTGATTTAAAGAGGGGGGGGGGGCATCTTAACCAGTGTAGTGTTGACGTGGCAATTATGCAACAATTTGGATCTTTAGTGGAAGAAGAGATTAGCGTCTGAAATATTATATTATTTCATTGCTCATATGCCACTCGTGTGGGAAATGCTCTTTAAAATAAATAGATGGGTGGCTCTTAAAAGAGCCGTTTTGGGGTTCTACTAGTGTGAGAAAGGTTTAAGCACGTTCTCCGCGGATACGACGGGCCAGCTGGATGTCTTTGGGCATGATTGTCACCCTCTTGGCGTGGATGGCGCACAGGTTGGTGTCTTCAAACAGACCGACCAGATAAGCCTCGGCAGACTCCTGGAGAGCCATGACTGCAGAGCTCTGGAAGCGCAGGTCGGTCTTGAAGTCCTGTGCGATCTCCCTCACCAGGCGCTGGAAGGGCAGCTTGCGGATCAGCAGCTCGGTGGATTTCTGGTAACGTCGGATCTCCCTCAGAGCTACTGTACCGGGACGGTAACGGTGAGGCTTCTTCACTCCACCTGTTGCCGGCGCGCTCTTACGAGCTGCCTTGGTGGCGAGCTGCTTCCTGGGCGCTTTGCCACCGGTGGACTTACGAGCGGTCTGCTTGGTTCTTGCCATCTTGTTCCCTTCTAAAGAAGTTGAATAGAATGCTTATTATTACAGTGCAAACTGCTGCTTTTATTTGCACTTCTGAGACGCAGTTGTTCTCTGATTGGTCAGTGGTCAGGGGCCTCCTTGTTTGGGGAGGTACCCTGCATCACTGGCACCGATTGGAGGGAAACACTTACAAAAGTCATTGCGTACTGGACTGGGGCAAAGTAATAAATACAACAAACTGAACAAAGAAAATACTTTAACTCTGCATGTTGTATGATATGGGGCAAAATAAATAAATAAGCATTTCTACTTGTGACAAAATAACACATGAAACAGGGATGTATGTACAGTTCAAATTCAATCAAACTGTATGTATAGGCCTACTTGTGTATAAGAAAGTAGGGATCTTCACGAAATAATTAACATCTAATTCACATTATATATTCACAGCATATTCATGTGGTTAAACTTCCAATATTTGGACATGTTGGTGCTTTGCTGCACAGAAGTGTCGATTGTGGACTAAACTAAAATATGCATTGCACTTGAATATAGGCACTGGAAGCCAAGCAATGTGGCACTAAATGACAAAGTCAAAGAGAGTCAGTTTAGAGTTTATAAGAAGCTTCTTATTTATGAGTGGTCTGGAACTGTTAGATTCTTGCCATTTTCTCTCTCTGGAATATGAGTTGTAGCAAAAAGGGCGCAAACTGTTGCTTTTTATCTCATTGGATCTGAGTAATCGTCTCTGGTCAGGAACCTCCTTCTTTGGGAGGATCATGTTCACGCGCCTACTACTACTTGGTTGGAAGCTCATACACACTCTGCCCGCGCTCTCATCCGTTGTTATGATTGGTGGGGCGCACACCCGCACATACAGACAGTACTATCCTCTGTGTTGTTGAAGATATAAAAGGTCTCGCGCGCCTATCATTCAGCACATTTCTTCGAGATTCAACTCCAGAAATAAAGGAAGTGGAAGGACAGATGCTGCCGGAAGTTTACGATACTACGCTAATCACGCTAATAATGTTCTTCTAGTGTTTTCACTAAACAAACCAAACAACACAAAGCCTTGAGAAAAACAAAGAAAGACAAAATATGGTTTGCGAAAAGTGCGAGAAGAAGCTTGGTAGAATCATCACCCCCGATACCTGGAAGGATGGAGCCAGAAACACGACAGAGAGCGGTGGACGGAAGCTGAATGAGAACAAGATGCTGACATCCAAGAAAGCCAGGTTTGACCCTTACAGCAAGACTGGTTTTGCCATCTGCAGGATCTGTAAGAGCTCTGTGCACCAGTCTGGCTCACACTACTGCCAGGGCTGTGCTTATAAGAAAGGGATCTGCGCCATGTGTGGAAGGAAGGTTCTGGACACCAAGAATTACAAACAGACATCTGTCTGACGGTTTGAGAAGAATATAGTAAGGGCATTTTAGCAGGTATTTGACCAATCTGGGAACTAAATCGTTACCAAGAAATTTCTTCACCAATGTGTTTCTAAAGGTGTCTAATAACATGTACTAAAAGTTTGAAATTCAACTCCCGTGGGAAAGTTGAGTTATTAGCATAATATGTGACCATACCCTTAACATCCTATATAAGGCAAAAAAGTCCAAATTTCATCATTCTTTAAGTAGCATGTGACATATGCAACTAGGGTGATTTCATGATTCTGAATCCATTCCAAGCATTCCTTTTGCACAAAAAACACTCCTTGGGCTAATTTAGGCCATATCCACTTGACCAAATGTGCTGACCTCATCATGTTTGTGTGGCCGTTTTCCTCCCAAGGAGTGTTTTGTGCAAAACTAATGCTTGGAATGAATTCTGAATCATGCAAACACCCTAGTTTCATATGTTACTTAAAGAATGATGAAATTTGGACTTTTTTGCCTTATATACGATGTTAAGGGTATGGTCACATATTATGCTAATAACTCAACTTTCCCACGGGAGTTGAATTTCAAACTTTTAGTACATGTTATTAGACACCTTTAGAAACACATTGGTGAAGAAATGTCTTGGTAACGATTTAGTTCCCAGATTTCCATAGGACTGCTCTAACGTCTTTGCATTGGTTGCATTGGTTCTGCGATAGTTATTTTTAATTTAGGTGTCCCCCGATGTATTGTTAGGTGGAGTTATCTGGTCGTCTGGCTATGTGAAACTACTTCAGGACAGGCAGTAGTCATTTTCCAGGCACCATCTCCTCGTGAGATGGAGATAAATCTGGGAATGAGGTTTGCTTTTTTTCTATTGGATATTGCTTGCAATCTCACGATAGATATGTACAGTATCACGATACAGAGGCCATGATACGATATATATATATTGAATCTATACGTTTATTCAAAATAATGACCATGTTGCCCAAATACAATAAAACACTTTCAGGCCCACAGATCTTTAAATTAAAATAAAATGTCTAAACATCCTAACAAGGGGTCTGGGAAGGGAGTGCAACTTTCAAGGGGGGCTTTGATAACGTTGAACAGAAGTACGTTTGTCAACACGGCGTCACCCAGATAATTCATGCCGTTTATTGCCGTATCGATACAGCAGCCTCTCGATCGATTCACCTATCGTCCGGAGTTTCGATATATTGCCATATCGATTAGTTGAATGCACCACTATTATAGACTAAGGCCCCTTTTACACGAGAACGGTGTTCATAGAAAAAAAGCAAAATAAAGTATCGTTTGCTGGGGTCGCTTTAGACGAGAACGCCATTTTCGCGGGGTGAAAACGCAACAAAGTGACAACACTTTCCAGAGTGGAAATCTTTGAAAACGCTGTTTCCTCCCATCTAAATGTAAACGGGCAAAACGGTGAATCCGCAAAACGTATATGTTATTACATTGATACCGAGCCGTAGGTGATATTTGGAGTTCCTAGAATTAGCAAGCACTCCCTCAACCCACTCACCCTACAAATACAAACAAATGTAGTGATGGTGAATGTAAACAAAAAGCCTTGTGATAATAAAGTAGAACAGATTGTTGTTCTTGTAAAAAAAAAAAAAAAGAAAGACCGGAGGAAAGGCCAGGGCGAAGGCTAAGACCCGCTCATCACGTGCCGGGCTCCAGTTCCCCGTGGGTCGTGTCCACAGGCTGCTGCGTAAAGGCAACTATGCCCAGCGTGTCGGAGCCGGAGCTCCAGTCTACCTCGCTGCGGTGCTAGAGTATCTCACCGCTGAGATCCTGGAGTTGGCTGGAAACGCTGCCCGTGACAACAAGAAGAGTCGTATCATCCCCCGTCACCTCCAGCTGGCCGTCCGCAACGACGAGGAGCTCAACAAACTGCTGGGTGGAGTGACCATCGCTCAGGGCGGTGTGCTGCCCAACATCCAGGCTGTTCTGCTGCCCAAGAAGACCGAGAAAGCCGCCAAGAAATAAATCTGCTTTATTCGGTTAACTAACCCCACAAAGGCTCTTTTAAGAGCCACCCAATATTTCCATATAAAGAGACTCTTCCATTTTACCCGTGAAAACATAAAGCCTACTTTAAATTATGTGCCTTCGTGTTATAAAATACTATAAGTAATTTTGCCGAATAATAGTCTCACTTCACGCATATATAAGTCTGGCTGCTGTAGGGTTTGCCGGCATGGATGCACTGATTATTTAAGAGACATTGTATTGTGTATTTCCTGTATGTTGCACTGATTATTTAAGAGACATTGTATTTATATAGGCCTGTAGTTTATACCTGGTTTTACTGGTGGTGTTAATGTTAATATACTGTAATTCATACTTATTCCGCATACTATACTATTTCTATGTACTTGTCGAGCATTATAATAAAGGTCGCTCATTTGTACATCGTTGTCTGTGGTGCTTCCAGGGCTGATGTTTACCCCTACAGTTTGGGGGACGATAGAACTCACATTTATTACATTTCTATGGCCATGCATGTCTGACCAGTTTGTACCAATGCAGGCCTACCACAGGGATGAGTGAGGTCTCTAGACTCTGACTTCGATCACAAACGGCTGTGTGTAATTATGTGACATGAATGAAGTGGGTAATAAGACTGTATGGTATATCCCAAACTGAATCAAGGAGTGTTAATTATGCTGACCAATTCAAAGGAGCTTCATTGGCATGAGAAAACATACATTTATATCAAAATATAATAAAACAGTTGAAATGGGCAATGAATATATGCAGTCGGAGGGTGTATAGCATTGTTATACATGTGTGCCATAAAGCTGTTTGAAAGTAATAGCACATGTTGGGACTAATAGCGGTATTTTCCTTAAAACTATTTAAATTGTAATCATAGGCCTACCCAAATGTAGCCTACAATGTGTGTAAAAGTAGCAGTACAGTAGGTCTAGACATCTACTCGAATTCGCTCTCTAGACAATACAGAAAATGTTGCCTATTAAATGACTTATACCGGTAGTTTACATTCGTGGAATTGTGTAAGTTGAAGATTTTACATTCGTGGAATGTGTCTCTTGCTGGAAGATATTAACACGTTCGAACTTCAAAGTGAGTTAGTTGTACACCCTGGACTTTTACTCTGGCAGTTATATAAATGCAGAATGTATCATGGCCACATACTTTCCTTTTTAAATATACTTTATTCCCTCGTCCAACACTGCCTTCCAGTGGAGACTAGTCTGAAGTTCTGAACAGCATAACAGACATATATTGGCCATTTTAAGAGTGTATAGAGCGTCGCAGTCCCGCCCCCTCGAGAGACCCGGAAAAGAAATCGCCGTTCATTATTCTCATAGACATTTCGTAAAGTATTTATTTAAAGACGGTTACGCCGCGGACAAAGCCAACTCGAGTCGTGACAACTCATGACAACACAAACAATATTTTGGACCAAACAAATAATTAGAAAGAAGAAAAACAACAAAAAAAGTGTTGTAACCTGCCGTTTTTTTCTTCTTTCTAATTATTTGTTTGGTCCAAAATATTGTTTGTGTTGTCATGAGTTGTCACGACTCGAGTTGGCTTTGTCCGCGGCGTAACCGTCTTTAAATAAATACTTTACGAAATGTCTATGAGAATAATGAACGGCGATTTCTTTTCCGGGTCTCTCGAGGGGGCGGGACTGCGACGCTCTATAGAGGGGCTATATTCAGACATACATATATACCTAAGTATTCTTGACTTGAACACGCACCGTACACCATCAAACCTAAATTTACACTCCAGCGTCTTGTTTATGCCCACAAGGACTGGCTAGCCACAGGTTTTTAAACAATTTGCAGCAACATTAGAGCTTAAACTAGAAATAATTATATGTATTTGGTCTCTGTACAATTATTATAAATAGAAAATAGAATGTATAACACTCTGTATAGCTGACTAAGTATGGTATTTATAATGTGCTGTTCTGCTGAGCTTAATAATATAGTATGACACTTCATAAACCTTGTTGTGCATATTTATAAACATTTAGAATGAGTGTCATCATTAAACCCTTAACATGCATTGTATGATTATAATGCATTATAGACCCGACCGGTAAATAATGTGATACCAAATAATTGTCTTTGCATGCATTCTTTATTCATGACGGTGAAACAATACAGTATGTTTACAACATCTTGTATTTAGTTAAGAGCCCTGACACCACTGTAATAATGTGAGATACACTACAGATATACTGTATGAGTTAAGGATTAAACAGATAGTCCCAAAGAGACACTTGTGTGAAGCGAGGGGCACTCATTATCATACGTACAGTACATCACATTCCATGGTCAGCTAATCAAATCATCTCTGGGGTACACACATTGCTCAGCCAATGAAATCATCGCGATGGGGTACACACAGACACACAAAGTTGTGCGTAGGAGGGGAAAAAACATGAAAAAAATATATATATTGCATCATGCCTTTTTATACCACGGCTGTGCTTTTCAAAGATGCATGCATGATAACCTAAACATGGTTAAGGAACACGTCTGATCTTCATCGCTACAGCCTTCATGGAGTATCTAGGACCCTTCCAGTACAACGTGGTTACACCAATATTTGCATGAGGCGTCGGTCCCCACAGGTAAACACCATTGAGATTAGCATGGTGACAGTTTCTGTACCAAAATCCACCTGCTGAATGAATTGCACAGTTCATCCTGTTATGCCCGTCCTGATCTTTGTCAAAGGTTGAGAATTTCATTCCATTGTGAAAGGCCAGTGAGTCTCCTAGTCTTTGTTTCTTGTAGCCAGAAATCTGCAGCTTGTAGCCGTCAGCCTCAGAACCCACGGAGAAAGAGGAGTAAGAGGTAGCCACTTTGTTTCCCTCAAAGTCTTCCATGTCCACCCTCAGCAATACTTGTTGTTCTTGGTAAGGAGATGCATGTTCTCCAGTCCCAGCCAGTACTCGCCTGATGCGTCTCCAAACCCAGCGTGGTACTGAGCCCAGGGTCTGAAGAAGGTCACAGTGTCGTCCAGTCTTCTCTGGATGACTGTCCCTCCATCTGTGTCCATGTCACAGTAGACCTTGACAGGTGCAGTGTAGGGGTAGATGGAGTACACACCACTCTGTGTGGAGACGTTGTTGTAGATTTCATCACAGTCCACAATCAGGTCGATATCCCATCGCGGAGCAGAGTGGGCTGTTACAGCCAGAAACAGAACTGCAACAAGTAGCATGTTTTGTTTTGTTTTTTGTTGTTGTTGTTGTTCTTTTTTGTCTTGTTCCTGTTAACTGTTTTTTCCTGTCTGTCTTTGTTCTTGTTTTTGCTTTGTTTTTTGTTTTATGTTGTGTTTGTTTGTTTTTGTTTTGTTTTCTTGTTTTTGTTTTTCCCTTCTGTTGTTTGCTTTGTTGTATTATTTTACCTATGAAAGCCATTTATTTGTTAGAAGGGTAGGCACAATAAGCTTAGGCTTCAGCCTACACCTTTTTGGTCAATATTTATTTTTGCAAAAAAAAACCACAAAGCAGGCACTGTATTAATCTGTTTTAATGACCAAAATAAATAAACTCTACTCTACTCTTGAAGTCTTTAAAGTTGCACCTTGTTGTTCAGATCAAAGGATTTCTGAGTGTGCTGTGTCAGTGTATGTTCAGCTGCAGTAGAAGGTTCAATGCAGTCTGAGTTTGAAGACGTTCTTTTATAAGGATGCTGATGTATTGACAGTAAAGAGATTGTACGACAGATACAAGTATCATGCACCAGGTTTGACCAGTTGTGGCTGCCAGCACACACACACACACACACACACACACACACACACACACACACACACACACACACACACACACACACACACACACACTTCAAAACAACTTGTGTGGCATGCAGCCTTGGAACCCAATTCAATTGTATTAAAGTGTCAAATCACAACAAGTTGTCTCAAGACACTTTTATACGCAGAACCCAGAGATCTCAGGTTCAATTCCAGGCCTCAGCAATGTCCCTGAGCAAGACACTTGACCCCTGAAGTTCCTGAACTGCTCCCTGAAGGATGGATGTAATGCAGAGACTGTTCTCCAATACAGTGACAAATATCAAAAAGGCACGTGGACATTATTAATTATTATTATTATTATTATTATTATTATTATTATTAGTAGTAGTAGTAGTAGTATATTTATTTTCCATTTTTGTCATTATTATTTTTTCATTATTATGAATTATTATTATTATTATCCTCATCATCATTATTATGTTCTGAATAAATGCAAAAATGCATGACCGCCTGTCTAGGACGGTATCTCTGTAAAAAAAGCTATGCACGATTATTCATGATGTTAATTCATGTTTTGAATATGAGCTTGGTTGAAAGAAAAAATGTATACATTAAAGGGGCATTCCACTCATTTTCAACATTTTACTATGTCATTAATGCACCTTAGAGCTGTTGTGTGGAAATAATAAAAAAAAGTCCCCCCATTCTGTGTTTCCAAGAACTAGAGGTCTGAAAAAAATCATTAACATGGTGAAACACATCTTGATGATGTCATCAAGATGTGTTTCACCATGTTAATGATATTTTTCATAATTACAGTTCTAGGAAACACAAAATGGGGGGACCTTTTTATTATTTCCACACAACAGCTCTAAGGTATATTAATGACATAGTAAAATGTTGAAAATGGGTGGTTTTCTCCTTTAACTCCATAACCCAGGATAAAACCACCTGTGTCATTTGGGGATTTTGTAAAATAACAGATGTACAAGCTCACAGCGTGCATGACACTTTGTGCCGTGCTGTGAGCTTGTACATCTTCTGTTTCTTAACATGTTTGAAAAATCTCGAAAATGTTTAAAAAAATATTTTGTCAAAGATCTTCTCTTCTCGGGGTCCCTTGCACAAGGCCTTTTCAGATGGGGGATCTGCATCCTAATAACATGTTGGGGGTCCCTTGCACAAGGCCTTTTCAGATGGGGAATCTGCATCCTAATAACATGTTGGGGGTCCTTGGCATGAAATGGTTTGATAAGCACCGGTTCAGAAGCCATTTGTAGAATCAGCTTAATCGGCTTTAGCAACACAACATGTTTACTATATTTAAACAACTTCCTTACTGGAAACTCTCTGCTGTGTTTGGAATGTGAACCGACAGAGGATTCCTGTAACAGTGACTGATAGGAACCATGATTGCGTTGTGAGTAAAGTTCTCATCGGTCCCGAAAATTAAGTCCCGGCCCTAACTGGGCCCTAACTTATCAGGCCCGAGGCCCGGCCCGGCCCGACTAATTAGCATAGATGTTAGGCCCGACCCGGCCCAAAAACATCGGGTTGGGTCCGGCCTGGTCGGGTTTGTGCAGATTTTGAGAACTCTACACAGAGTAAAAGTGAAACGCCAGTCAGCACCATCTTCATAATAGATAAATACACAAACAGACAGAACAGAACTATTATTTTCATTATTATAAACTAATTTAATATATAAATATTTTTCCATGGAGCCCGAGGCCCGGCCCTACTGATTAGCATACATTTTAGGCCCGGCCCGGCCCTAAAATGTCGGCTCGGGCCTGGGCGGGCTCGGGCAGAGTTTGAGAACTCTTAATTGTGACTCAATGTGAGTTTGTAGGTAGATCATCTATGTTCAGAATGTGGTCAGAATGTACATTAGCCCTTTGAGATGCAACTTATCATTTGTGAGGGGGTCCTTTACACATAGGCTACATAACGCACGCACACACACACACACACACACACACACACACACACACTAAACGTCTCTTCCCACAAGACATTTTCAGATGGGGGATCTGCGTCCAAATACATATCATTTTGGGGGTCCTTGGCACAAAATAGTTCGATAAGCACTGGTTCTGAAGGCATTTGTAGAATCTGCCTCAGGTCTTAATGGGTTAAGTTCCATGGCAACACAACGTGTTCAAGGTTGTGCTTAATATTGTTACATCTTGTGGACAGGTACATAAGAGTACAACTTATTTTTGTTTGGCTTCCTTCAGACAATGCAGCTGCAAATATATAATATAACATCAAACAGCAAAAACACATAGCAAACACAGCAAACAGAGGGATAGAATATAGAGTGCAAAAAAGAGCAAAAAAGAGTAAAGAAAGAGAATCAACATGTGCATGTTTTCCCTGTAATAGCAAAGTTAGGTGAACTTTGTGTGAGCAACTTCAGAGTAGGCTATATGTTCCATAAATATACAACAAAATAGTTTAGAAACGTGTAATTTGAGCTTAATAGTGCAAGAAGAGGGTAAATGTCCAGGGGGCTAGCGTTTTCCTTTTCCCTGATTCGCTCCGTTTCTTATCAGTTCGTTCATGTATCTGCTTTTTTGCAGTCTATTTCCAGTGGCTTTGAGACTGCAAAACCGTTTTCCATCAATCGTTTTCAAACAGTCTGCGGTTGTGATGGCCTGGATCCTTCATGATTCCTCGAGCATGTGACTCCCATTGGAAAAGCATTGTGGTGGCCCAAAAAAACTACCAAACATTTGCTTGATTGGTGTTTCATACGTGTGAATGAGGCCTTACACCCCATGCACCTGCAGGGCTCTGAGGTGGGCTGATCAGTCACTACTAGTGGAGAACTAACTGTCCGACCAGGGCCGTGCACACATAGACATCAAAGGGGGCTTCAGCCCCTGCCCTTTTACCTGTCTGTAAAACAACTGCACTCTCTGGACCATGAATGCAAATTTTGCCCAAAAGTGCCCTCTTACGGGATTTCAGCACCTGCCCCTCTAAGGGCCGATTCATACTCCTATTTTACCGCTGTTTCGGCGCTGTAGTGCCGAAATGATTTCGGCTCGTCAGAAATTTCCAGTAGCACCGAAGAGCCGACTTTAGGACGGTACCCGCCCCCCCGAACCTCAAATGAGGTCACATTGTAGGCTCTACAGAGCCGAACCGACTTTTATTCGGCTCTAAAATAGGAGTATGAATCGGCCCTTACACTCTCTGCACGTCCCTAGTCCGTCCGTGCTTTAGATGCAGCCGCCCCCACACTCTAAACAACCTATACCTCTCCCCATCCGATCTGCCCAGTCCGTGCTTTAGATGCAGCCGCCCCCACACTCTAAACAACCTATACCTCTCCCCATCCGATCTGCCCAGTCTGTCCAGATCCCCCACACTCTAAACAACCTATACCTCTCCCCATCCGATCTGCCCAGTCCATGATTGAGGATTTCAGATCTTTACTGAAAAGTGAAAACACACCTATTTTCATTGGCACTTAATTGCACTAAATTGTTTCATGTGTTTTTTTAATGAGGTTTGTATTTGTCTGTGTGCCGATGGCCGCTGTTTGCTTTATGCCTGTACACAGCACTTTGGTCAGCTTTTTTTGTTTTTTTGTAATCCTGGCATGCTCTTTATCGTTATCTAATCACTCATCATGTACGTACATGTACATGATGGTTTTGACTCTTATCTTTCTTACTCCATTGTCCATTGTCATACGTGACATCACAACTATATGCAAGGTCTAAGACTTTCTCACCATGATAGAATGTCTTATCAAGATGTCACCAACTATCAACGCTACCTTCCCACACCATTAGAACTGGTACAACTTGATCTCCTTTCGACCTCAAGCACGACAAGTTGATCTGGCCACAATCTGACTCCAGGGACGTCCGTCTTAGTGAGCAGAATTTATGTTGGTTTGAATTTATTTATGTTTTTCTGGATTCCTGTCGTTTTTTAGGACTTATTTATATTCAGAGTATTGTCAGAGTATTGTCTTGCACTTGATATATTTATTCTTGTATGAGCCTGTGTTGTCGATGTTGTTGTTCGTTTTTTTCTGCTGCTGCAGTTGGAAAGAATGACAAATAAAGCAATCTTGAATCTTGAATCTTAGCCTTAGTTCTCAAGAGATTCCACATTAACTATGGTATTATTTTGTATTCATTTTTTATTTAACCCAAATCACCTGATTCATCACGCAGCTGGTTTATTCGAACCATTTAAAAGCATTATTATACAATGCTTGTATCTATTAATTAAACTGAAACGTCTGTGCTACTGTTCAACCAACAGAGGGCACTATTGACCATAGTATTGTATGGATTTAAAAGACAAAGCAAAGTACATATTGCTTCTCAACCCATGATTTCTCATTGGTTGCTTGCAGTCGTAATGAACCTCGATGAAATTAGCTTATTTTTGTATTTATCTTATTTTTTCAGACAAGGAAGAGAGACATGCCACAGATGGGACGGGTAATTTCTCATTCTGTTGACACTAGAAGCAAATAAGAAGGTCAGATGTCTAGTAGAGCTATTTAACACTAATTTGAACTAAATAACTAACTATCCTTCCAATTAACTGATAATTGAATACCCCGGCTTACACGCTTGAATAAAGGTGAAACATGTGAACCAATACATCAGGCTCTTAACTTAAAACTTGTAGTTTCCCTAAAACATTGTTGCAAAATAAATTATCTACATCAGGGGTGCCCACACTTGTTTGACTTGAGAGCTACTTTGAAAATGACCAGTTCAACAAGATCTACCCAACGAAAAAATTATAATTCCATTGCTGAAAATACTGTAGTTTAAAAATGTACCTGGGGCGGCTTTGGAATAGCGGCGCTGGCGTTACGTATAAGACAAATGCACTTGGAATGGTAAATAGAGGGAGAAAATGAACGGGGCACGGTGGCACAGTCGGTAGTGCTGTCACCTCACAGCTAGAAGGTCCTGGGTTCGATTCCCGCTGCTGACGCTGTGGGCGCTGGGGGCGTGTTCCCTCCTCCGCGTCCTCAATGCCCATACCCGAGGTGGGGTTGGCGAAAGGTCCTTTCTGTGTGGAGTTTGCATGTTCTCCCCGTGTCCCTATAGGGTAGGTACCCTCACATGTTCTCTCCGTGTCCCTTAGGGTAGGTACCCTCACATGTTCTCCCCGTGTCCCCTAGGGTAGGTACCCTCACAAAAACATGAAGTAATCCTGGTCTCTAAAACTACCTCCCCCTGGCCAGCCGGGGCGGGGCGCCTGATGGAGGGGAAAGGAACTGGTCGGAATAACGTGTTGCTTCCACGCGCTACGTCCGGCCAGGGAAATTCCCCCCTGTCAGGTGAAAAGAAGCAGCTTGGACTCCTCATGCATAGAATAATTGGCACTGGGTGAAAAAACTGGGTTGCAAAATCGTGGGATAAAATTTAAGCAAAGAGGGAGAAAATGGAATAGGTAAGGGTTTTGGATTTGTAATTCTACTGATTTGTGAGCAGCAACACTCTTGAAAACAAAGTATTGCATTATGGGTTTGAGCTGACAGGCCCTTTTTGATGTTAATCAATCAAGTCAACTTAATTCAAGTGGCAGATGCCAAAAAATTAAATAAAATATTATTTAGGGGCATGTCATGTGATCTACCTGCACTGCACAGCCTTTGTGATCTACTGGTATATCGCGATCTACCTTTTGGGCACACCTGATCTACATAATGTATCAACGCTTACCAGCAATAAGACAATGTACAGAAAAATCTAATGCTGATGAGGTTTATTCAACCAGACTAACCTACCTGTCCCATTCTAAACACCCACAGTGTTACTATGGCACAACAATCCTAAAAAACCTGCTTATCTGACACGCACGCACAAACACACATGCACACAATTGGGGGGGGGGGGGGGGGGGGTGGTATTATGTATTATGGCAAGCTGACCCAGATACTATGGCAGTGATGTTGAGGCACAGCGCCAGAGGCCATTCTACCATTATGTCTAGGACTTTGACCTGTGATTCACAAAGACCCCCAGGGGTCATTGAGGGGGTGACATTGGGGTCCCCAGCTAAAGTAGTTAAAATAGCGTAAAAATCAGTTTAACCACTTTAACCCTAGATACATCAGCTATATGAAATGAGCAGATCTACAAGCTCGCGACGTGTCACATTGTGAGCTTATAGATCTGCTATGTTCAATAAGAAACAACACAGCATTTTAACAACACACATCTTGTATGGCACAACATATTTCCAGATGGGGTTCCACGGTCACATTCCTCAGCTCTTCTTGATGAGCCTGTGGACAGACAGGAAGGCCTGCTGTAGACCCAGACCCTGAAGGGCGCTGCAGGCTTGGATCTCCCAGGCACGGTCCAGATAGCTGGGCAGGTCCAGGTGCTTCGACACCTCGCGCACACACACACACACACACACACACACACACACACACACACACACACACACACACACACACACACACACACACACACACACACACACACACACACACACACACACACACACACACACACACACACACACACACACACACACACACACACACACACACACACACACACACACACACACACACATCGATGCCGTTAGTGTTCTGTTATTCACAGAGTTGTTTCTGGGCTTGATCTTTTAGGTGATATAGCTTCTCATCTTTCAAGTATTGAGAATTGAATTTATATTAAATGTAAATTATATCAAGGATTTAAAAGTCCACTCCAATAACAGGGCCTCCGAAGAGTATATGGATAGACATTTGTCATCACTACCTCACCAGTGTTACCTTGCCTGGGATTGGAAAATGTACACACCTGCTGCGAAGGCAGATGTGGTAGTCATTTAATTAAATTTTAGTAGCATGTTATGTTTTTGTAGTTTGATTACTGATCTTATATAACTTACTATTTTATAAACTATCAACCTTCATACATGTAGCTAGAAACTCTGCTCCAACACTACATCTAGCTTGCTTGTGACATGTCAGCTACCATTTGTATGTTGGTTTGTGTACTTTTTGAGATATTTAACTTTGTGTTGCCAAATAAATGTGTGAGTATGCCAAACGTTCATATAAACTCAAACTATGTCCACAGCTATAGTATTGTACACAACTGAATTATACACATCAAAATGTTCACAGAAATCTCCTGAATGCTAATATGTACTTAATTCTACCTCTTGTATGCTCATGGCGTTGGGCAGGTCCTTCTTGTTGGCCAGCACCATCAGAGGAACTCCTGTGAGGTTGTCATCGTTCAGGATTTTCATCAGAGCTCTGTGAGCTTCAGGCATCCTCCCTGCATCACTGCTGTCCACCACAAACACCACAGCTTTACAGCCTTCCAAGTAGAACCTGCATGCATGGACACCACAGGATGGACTTTAAGCATCATATGGTCCTTTGTATGTCCAACACTGTTGCTTTTCAGGTTATTTCGCTCTGCGTTTCGATTCGATCATTTACAAATAAAATCACACCCGTGTGAACTGAGTGGTGTAAGGTATTATATAGCCTGATCAGCTGTGTTCTGATGTAATGTCTGACGTAATGAAATCAGCATCAACCAATCGGCATCAACCATGCTCATTTTTTTTGCACAGACAGACAGACAGACAGACAGACAGACTAACAAAGCCAGTTGTAGGAGTGGTTTACACCACTCAAAAATACAAAAAAGAAAAAGAAACATGTAGGCCTAGATGGCCTAGAGGTTTCTGCCAGCAGCAACACTATCAAGATGTGTCTCAAGTTCAACCCAGATAGATTAAAGGACCACTTCACCACTTTTCAACCTATCTTCATATAATAGGTCCTCACTAATAATCATGAAAAAACATGGCGGAATTTTTTTTCCTACTCGGTCTGTGTCTCATAGAAGGGCTGTGGGCAGTTCAGAAACCGTCCTCCAGTGACATCATCGATGGGGAATACAAGCTAATAGAAACTGCAGGCTTTCTAGTCCTGAAAAGTTGCAATGCGAAAATGGAAGCCATCGTTCTCACGATAATGAAAATCTAAACATTTTGTGTAAAACAAGATTGTTTAAAAAAAATCTGCCTAATGATGATGTCACTGGAGGACGGTTTCTAAACTGCCCACAGCCCTCCTATGAGACACAGACTGAGTAGAAAAAAATCGTGCCATTTTATCATGATTATTAGTGAGGACCTATTATATGAAGATAGGTTGAAAAGTGGTGAAGTGGTCCTTTAATGGTGTTCAGTAACAGTGTTAAATAGCTCTATATTCTGTTTGCAATCATTGCTATATACTTGTCCTGATACTGTATCGGCCCTTATTTGTCATAGTGGGTCATATTGGTAGAGTTGAATATAGTCTAACCACCGATCTGACACAGGGGTAAGGGGTTGACACTGGCAGTCTAACCACCGATCTGACACAGGGGTAAGGGGTTGACACTATGGCAGTCTAACCACCGATCTGACACAGGGGTAAGGGGTTGACACTATGGCAGTCTAACCACCGATCTGACACAGGGGTAAGGGGTTGACACTATGGCAGGTAAATAAAATATTGGGGCATGTGGATTTGCTTTCAAATTGCCCAAACTGCAAGTGCACATTTGAGTGAGGAGTCTGCTATAAACCCAACACGAGATATATATAGCTAGATACTAGCTATAAACACAACACAAGATCACAACACTGGTATCGGTATTCGGTATCGGTATCGGCTAACACAGAAATTGTGATATCGGGATCGGATCGGGACATGCCTATTGTTCAGTGAGTGTTAAATAGTTCTATGCCAGGGATAATGTATGACGCGGCGAAGTCGAGGTGTTATCCCGAAGGGCATTATGACCTGGCTGCTTTATTAAAAAGAACACAGTTTGCCGGCCACTGCTACAGAGCTGACAATGAGGTTATATCTTCCCTGCTTCTCTGGAGTCCTGCCTCAAAGCAGACCAGAGGTAGAAAACTGTCGTTCCCTGATGTCATCGCTAGGGACACATGCATCAGTAAGCAGCAGGAACTGGGGATGGAAATGAAGGACCGGAAAGTCTGGCGTGGCATTGTGGAATCCATGATCTCGACCGTGGTCGAAAAATGATGATGATGATGATTTAAAAAATGAATAAATTGACCCAAAAGTAACAACAAAACAAGGTATTACCTTGCTTACGGTAATGATTTGAATTGTCACGCTGGCCGTCTGCCCAGCTGCAAGTGTTGATCAAATACTGATCGGGTACTGCATAATCTATTTCTCGCTTCAAATGTTATCAAAAACATTCTTGAAAGCAAAGTTTATATTGTAAATTACATTCTGTGTGTGTGTGTGTGTGTGTGTGTGTGTGTGTGTGTGTGTGTGTGTGTGTGTGTGTGTGTGTGTGTGTGTGTGTGTGTGTTTGCATGGCTGTCATGTTGGATACAGCATAACATCCAAGCAGCGCAGCCACAGGTGTTCTGAGGCTTTGAATAGACAGCGGTCTGTTATAGAGTGGAGCGGTATTTATCAGGAAATAACACACCACTGAATTCAGCGATTGACCAATCAGAATCAAGCATTCAACCAAGCCTTGTAATAATTTATGATATCAATCATTACTATATTGTTTGTTCAGTAAATCTCTCTCTCTCTCTCTCTCTCTCCGGTACCTCCAGTTGGCTCTCATCCGGTCTTGTCCTCCTACATCCCAGATGGTCAGAGCTGTCTTCTTATCCACGTCCAGAGTTCCTACGTTGAACCCTATGGTAGGAGATGTGTCCACAACCTGCACGCACGCACACTCACGCACACACACGCACACACACACACGTGTAATATAGCAGAAGCTTTTGGTGATGTGTGTATTCAGGATTTCATTTCATTACAGCAGCTGCGTTTATTTCAGTTATGGAAATGTTACGCTATGCGCTCGTTGGGAATCGAACTCCAGCATAATTAATGCCATGCTCACCTTCCCGGTCAGCAGTCGGGCCAGCAAGGTGGACTTCCCAGACAAGTCTAAACCCATCAGGATGACCTGAACGCATGCGCATGCGCGCACACGCACACATACACACAGTTTGTGTTAGAAGTGTTGCATTAAAATCATGCATCTCGTAATGTAATGGTTCATCATAACCATCTGAGCAGCCATCAGCATGGGTCAAGTTGAAACACTGAGTTCCTCCTCACAAAACTGACACGGTAATCTAATCAAGTCAAGTCACATGTTATCAAACCTTCCAAGTGTGTAATTCTACGTCTGTATTTTGATATGGAATCTGTACCAACATGCAACATCACAATGTTTTGATTTATTGAATACTATATAAAGTTTGTGTAGTTTGTTAGTACTATATAAAGTGCAGCGGGACGATTAAACAATGATGATAAAAGGATAACAGAATAAAGGCCAGAGGGCTTGTTTCCATTGTGGTCCTGTGTATTCAATTAATGGGACCACATGGACCGGTCGTTCGGCTTCACAAACAAAAAAAAGCTTTTAATTTGTTATTTAATGTCACAGAGTGCTTCCTCAAGTTGTCTTAGTTGTCTTTTCTGACCTGACAACTAAGTTTTCTTTCTGTTGTAAAGCTCTCTCATTGTCTCTTTTCCTGCAAGATGTTAAAATAGCATGACATTTTTCCCCTAGGCCTAGGGCCTAAAACATCTAAAGGCCTATAGGCTACAGCACCAAAACCTACCAACTACCAAGGCTATACCACCCATGACCAAAATTAGCATGATTTTAAAACAAAATGTGAGACGCCAGAGGAGTTCATAAATGATAGCCAATATTAGGCCTATGGTCAAATATGACATCAAGGCATTTAATAGCAACTCAAGTAATACGTTACTATACCCCGTACCCCAGTATCGCTTGTGTGGGACAAGTGGGATGGGGGGACGGGATCCCCCCATCCCAGTGTGGATCTGGTCACCCCACCTGTGGAGGATGTTTGATGGAGTTCTTAGAGATGATCAGACCCATGACACCGTCCTCTGTGGTGGCGACACCTCTGTCCTCTCCTCTACGGTCCTTCTTATTTAAAAGTATAGTTAATTGATCGATTAACCGGTCAGTTGATAAGCAGAGTTCAACTATCTTCATTTCTCAGAAAAAATAATGAAAAGTGCACTGTTTTGACTGTTGCGTCACATGCAAAAGCAAAGCAGAGACGTTTCTGTGGCCACAAAGGTGGTGGGACTATTTTAAACCCGCCCACACGTGCACTTCTTGGCCACACGCAAATGCAAACAGCATTACATTCACGGAAAACCAACCAATGATAGAACCACAGAATCTCCATTTAATTGTGAACTATTACGTTGAATTTCATAATTACTTATCAGCGACTAATGTATTTTCGAATAACTGTTAACATCCCTAAAAGTGACGTTTTTGGGGGGTTAAAACTAGATGTTTTAGTTTAAAAGGATAATGCTCTAATACATTCTAAGTAATTGTTGTGTGTCTCCCTGTCTCTCACAGAATTCACAGAACATATTTTTTTTCCAGGTGGGTCACCGATTCCATACCGTCAGTAGAGAGTACCACGATTACTGAGCTTCAATTTTATAGTGTTCCGATTCCAAACGTGTCTGCTCATTTGCACTTGTTAATCTGACGTCGTGTGTGTGAGTTCTCTCTCCATGGATGAAATTGCTATGCTGAGTCTGACCTAAAATGTAGTTTCTGTTTACTAAAGAGCTGGAGAGACAGGGTTGCTGAACAAACACTCTTTAGCAACTATAGAAGAATATAGATATTTAATTCACTATGTTTACTATCATTACTTTTAACAATTACCTATAACTTACCTCCTCTCTAACTAGTGTAGGTTGCTTTAATCCAGTGTAAAGTGCTGCAGGTATTACTGTATCTTTTATTTCCTCGGTTGAACTTCAGTTCCTAATATCACCACAGCTCATCCACGAGAGAGAGGAAGGGAGGGAGAGAGAGAGAGAGAGAGAGAGTTTGCTCTGAGCCTGTGTGTGTGTGTGTGTGTGTGTGTGTGTGTGTGTGTGTGTGTGTGTGTGTGTGTGTGTGTGTGTGTGTGTGTGTGTGTGTGTGTGTGTGTGTGTGTGTTACAATAGCTTAACATTATATAATATACACATTTTTATGTTATACTTTTTTATGTTATACTTTCCCTCTATTCAACTAGCTGTCTTTATTATATTCTGACACATAATTTGGCAATGGCATTGTTTCCGCATGCTCAAATTCAAGTACATTATTACAACATGCATTATGTTTGAGGAAGTGGTACAGCTAACTGTCAACCTCACTTTGCTATTCAGGGAATACAGCATTACAGATGGAAAACCTAACAAACAAAGATCTTGCAAGTTCACAATGAGTAGATCCGTTTTTTATTTTTTGTTTTCTTGAGAGCTATGCCCAGCTTCCCGGGTCTGTGTGAACACAGACTTTGGCTTGTGATTGGCTGATCACCCCATAGCGATGATTTGATTGGCTGAGCAAAGTACATTTTGAAGATGAAAAGTGAGGGCAGCAGAAAAGTGAAGACGCCAAAAGAGATTGCCCGGAATTACTTTCGTGATGATTTAATTGGCTGAGCACGGAATGTGACGTATGATGATAAGAGCGCCCCTCACTTCACACAGGTGTGATTTTTTTTTAACCCCCCCCCACACACACACACTTGAACCCCAACGTTCCTACAGTATTATTGGGCGTACATTTGGTGCAAACTCAGAACATGTCACACCCAGACGAGAAATTAGACGTCTGTCCGGGACAGATAGCAGATCTACAAGCTCACAATACGTCGCTTCGTGCTGTGAGCTTGTAGATTGACTATTTTCAAGTTTTTTTCAATGTTTTATTTTTTATTTATTTTTATTATAATTAAAAATAAGATGTACTAAACAAAAAAATAAAGGACCCCGTAGAAAATGAGTCTGCGACACAAATGGGCCCCGACCAAGTGTTTGGTTGGTTGTGTAAGAACAAGAGTAGGCCTAGTAACAGCCCAGGTGGACTCCTCTTGTCAAATAGATTATTTACAGTGCACTGGTCATACTGGTTTGGTTGATTACTGTCATATAGAACAGATCCACACATGGTGTTGAAGTGAACTCATCATGCAGCGTGAGAGGTGTTTGTTCAAGGTGATTTAACTAAGTAAACCATACAGTAATTGGCTGGGATCCCACATGATTTCAGGGGGGTATGATAGTGAAGTGAGAATTTAAGGACTTTAAAGACTTTGCTGGCCACTGCTACAGAGCTGACAATGAGGTTATATCTTCCCTTCTTCTCTGGAATCCTGCCTCAAAGCAGACCAGAGGTAGAAAACTGTCGTTTAAAGACCTAAAAAAAAGACCATTACTGCATCAAAACTTCAAAAGTAGTTGAACAAACTATACCATAAAACAAATTGTGATTATATCTTATCTAGGCAAAGCATATCTAAGCTCACAACGCCTTGCAATGCGAGGCACGTACACTACAAATATCAAACTTAAGAACCTACATTAAAAATCACTTCACCGGAAATAGCAGATCTACAAGCTCAGGATGTGTCGCAGCAATCTGCTACTTCTGCATAATGCTCGGCCGTTTATGCTGAATGCTCGTCTATGGTGACACGGCAGGGATGCTACAGTACGAGGTTCATGTGGTTGAACCATTATGTAACGTCGATGACGATGCGTGTCTCCGACAGAATGAGAAGTGTCATGTGTTTCTGCCTCATGTGATTTCAAAAGAGAGCCTGCTGAAACCCCCCTCTTCTTGGGTACACTACAGGCTTTAGTTTAGACATACTATTGGTCCGACTGTCCTTAGGCCGACATTCCCTGGCCCCTCTTCTTCCCTTCTTGGAAAAATAACAAGATGTGAACTACCGGTATCCGGAACTGAATTTCACCCACTTTTTAACTTGTTAAAACTGTGATGTGACAATGATAATGATTCTTTTGCACGCACATGTTCTGTGAATGTTTCTGTGGCTGCAACAGGGGTGGAAATTGCCCAAGACAAACGTCCCACATGGACAGTAAAGTTGACCTTGACAGTTAAGAACCTACAGCTGTACTCACTCATATGTGCAGCTTGTCTTTGAGCGGAGGTGAACATGGAAGGTTCCTCTTTGCTTGATGAACACTGCATGCATTGGCCAATCTCCATTGGCACAGACTAGCGGCAAAGTTGGAACAAAGGAGAAACTCATGTGGAGGGGGAAACAATAACGACAAAATGAAGAAATATCCACACATTCATACACCGATGGCAGCGGAAACCATGCAAGGCACCAAGCAGCACATCAGGAGCAATTAGGGGTTCAGTGTCTTGCTCAAGGACACTTCGACACTAACTCTGGGGGAGCCCGAGTTCGAACTGGCAACCTTGCGGTTACCATCCGGCCACTCTACCCCTGAGCCAATTTAACGTTGTGTAATGACGATAGTGGAGGTCTTGTAGCCCCTAGCATGGCGTAACGTGGATTCACTTGTGCTTGCTCATACCGGGAGGAGCATGACAGAATCCACCGCCTGGCCAAAGCATAGAGTATATATATAATAGAGACTGAACTGGCGCGAAGCTCCGCCCCCCCAGCTATTCATGTCAGTGGAAGTTGCTCAGTGGCGTTTTGAAGCACCCGGAAGACTGCCGGAAGTCCCTCCCAGGACCTCAACTTTGAGGTCCTGAGTGACGTAGGGCAACTGAGCGCTCAACGTTAAAGCCCAGCTGCACGGGGTTTCCCGGTCATGAATCCACGGGTCCGCCTGTAGTCCCTCCTCCTACCACTAGGACCCAGAGCTTCAACGTTGGAAAGTCTGCCTGCCCCCTTGGGCCAAAGCCACGATATTGTCCCCCTGTCTAAAGCACGGTCCAGGTGGACTATACCAGCAGCTTCACATTCACAGTGACTCCTACTGGTCATCAGATGCACCTGCAGGACAGACTGCAATCTAGGACTGCTTAAATGTTTACATTCTTAGATTCATCAGTGCAAAAGTATTTGTTGATAGTACCGAATCCAAATTGGCAGTCATGACTATTTTGAATGTATGTATATTCAAGTTGTAAGTGTTCTCTTGCTTGATTAATCTAAAAAAGTAATCAATAGAATAATCATTCAAAATAATTAAATTGACAGTTGCAACCCTAATTAAAACAAGAGTGGTGGTGAGAACCGAGGGATTGTAAGATAGAGCCTTTATTTATTTTGGACAGGATGTGTTGCAACTATAGCTGGTTTTACTTTTACAGCTACTGAAACTTGTGCTAATTTCTTTACATATTTACCAATGTATTTTTTTTTCTTTTTTCTTAGATAAAGTTACCCAAAATGTGGCTGGCACCGGTCCTTTTTTTGGTAACAGGTACGGTCGTCCCTTTTCCATCTCGCCCCACTACTCTACCTAGCTGAAAATAACAAACATAATTCATGTTGGATTGTTGGTGATTATATAAAAGGTATTATCATATTAATTTATAATTGTTGAGTTCACTCTGTATATACATGGACATAATAGCACAATTACAAAACATGGGCTACATGGAAGAAATGTGTTTAATAAAACTAAGTGGATTGTTTACACAGCACTGAAAGAAAGCAGTCACCGTCTCCGTCTCACATTATTGATTATTTCAGAGTACAGAGATCGACTAGTATAATACAATCAAAATAAATCTGTATAAAAGATCATTTCAGATTTGAGCAGGGAGAGACAAAATTAACTGTTAACTAAATTAACACTTTAAAAGGGAAAGGGGCGAGTTCTTTGGTATTCCTTTTCTTCCCCTCTTTGTGCAACACCATGTCACTAGGCTATTGTGTTTTATTAAAGGACTACTTCACCAATTTTCAACCCATCTTCATATAATTGGTTCTCACTAATATACCACTTTTTAAGTGGTGCAACCACTTCCTTAAGTAGCTTTGTCTGTGCCTGGCTGGGTGGCTGGCTGCGTCTGAGCACGGAAATTGCCTTTGGTTGGTTTTCAAAACTAAGTGTCACTGTTGTGCAGCCTAACACACACATACGTATTAACTTATATATGATGATTTCAGGTGTATCAGTACAGTACAGTAGAGGGACCCCCTGGGGACGCCCACATGGTAACTGTCATTTCTCAACTGTTTCGGACGCGGGAACTGTCCCGGCACCTTGGGCGCATTCCTGCGGGTCTGAAAGTTCCGGGGACCCCCCGGGGACCCCCACACGGAGTTGCACCACTTACTTCATACAGGTGTGATTTATTTTCTTCTGCTTGGTCTTCGTCTGATATGGCTGTTTGCAGTTCAGAAACCCATCCACCAGTGACATCATCGTTAGGCAGATTTTTTTAAACATTTAAAAAAAAAAATATATATATATATATATATTTAGATTTTTAATATCATGAGAACGATGGCTTCCATTTTCACATTGCAACTTTTCAGGAATAGAAAGCCTGCAGTTTCTATTAGCTTGGATTCTCCATCGATGATGTCACTGTGGACGGGTTTCTGAACAAAGCCTTCCTATGAGACACAGACTCAGTAGAAAATAAACACTTCACACCTGTGTGAAGTGAGGGGCGCTCTTATCGTACATCATGCATCATCTCATACTGGCCAATCAGAATGCGTTGCCTGTGATTGGTTAGCTGATTTTCTCGTTTACATATGACGTACATTTTCCCTTCAATGTCAATGGCATTTCATGTTTTGATGTTTAATTTACTATATATTTCGCAGTAATTTCTCCATTCATTGTCAATGGCAAATATTGAGACGTGTGGGGACAAGACTTAGCGGACATTTGACCTGAATTCCCCTTTCATTGTCAATGGCAAAATCTTGAGACGTGTGGGGACAATAGTTTATAGGAAGAGGCTAGCGCCCCTTAAAAAAATTGCCATTTTATCATGAACATTAGTGAGGACCAAAGTAAGTCGACAGTAAATAACCTAGGGGTTATTATCGATTCGGATCTGAATTTTGATGCGCACATTAATCAAGCTACCAAGACAGCTTTCTTTCATCTTCGAAACATCGCACGTATAAGAGCATATGTATCTTTAGATGATGCTAAAACATTGGTCCATGCTTTTGTATTTTCTCGATTAGATTATTGTAATGCCCTCCTCTCAGGCCTGCCAAAGAAATCGACGGATAGACTCCAACTTGTTCAAAATGCGGCTGCTAGAGTGTTAACTAGAACTAAAAGGAGAGAACACATTACTCCAGTTCTAACATCACTGCATTGGCTCCCAGTGGTTTTTAGAATAGATTTTAAAATTATTTTACTCGTTTATAAATCCCTAAATGGTCTTGCACCTTCGTACCTCCGTGACTGCCTTCCTAGATATGTCCCTAACCGCCCCCTCAGGTCCTCCACTGCTGGCCTGCTTGAAGTGCCTAGGAAGATGTGCACAAAAAGATATGGTGAGGCAGCTTTTTGCTTCTACGGCCCAACAGCCTGGAATAAATTACCATTCCAGCTCAGACACGCACCCTCTGTAGACATTTTTAAATCTCAACTCAAGACTCACCTCTTCACTCTTGCTTTTAATTGAGTTTTAATATCTGCGTTCCTACTCTGTCCTGACTGATTTGCTGCATGTTGTGTTTTTATTTATTTTTTCTCTATGTTTTTATACTTTTATTTTGTTCTATCATTTTAACTACTTGACTGTGTTTTATTGTATTCTATTTTTGTGTCCTGCCCTGTGAAGCACTTTGAGCTGCATTTATGTATGAAAGGTGCTATACAAATAAAGTTTATTATTATTATTATTATTATTATATGAAGATAGGTTGAAAAGTGGTGAAGTGCTCCTTTAAGAACCTAGTCTCTCTGGCAATAATTCAGTGGCATGGCAGGTTGGTTCCTTTTTCGGGCAGGCGCATTATGGGAAAGGGTGCGAAGAGCCCATAGTCTGCGCCCCTCCCCCCCGGAAAGAAATACAATTAGTTGAAGGAAGAAATAAATAAACTTCTCAGGGGAACTTCAGTCAATGAACAGTGACTTGACTAAGGCCCCATTTACACTGGCAGACAAATCTAGCCTGAATCAGATCTGTGCCACATCAAGATTGAAATCCGATTGGTTTAAATGGTCACATGACTCATTTAGACAAATCAGATTCCAATCTGGATGTGGCTCAGATCTGATTCAGGTTGGATTTGGCTGCCAGTGTAAATGGGGCCTAATAGGTCCATAAGAGTCCAACAACACCCTCCCAGCTGTTGGCTCCGGCTGCGGGGACTGTGATCAGTGTGAGGGTCGCGCACGGTAGCTCTCAAAGTGGGGTCCAGGGACCCTCAGGGTTCCTTGTGGGGGGGTTTTCATATAGACCCTTATAGGGTCTGTAAGGCAGTGGTTCTCAAAGTGGGTGCTGTGATGGGGTTCATGTGTTTGGTCCGACGGAGCATTGGTCAGAACGACAACCTACCTCAAACCCTCACCTCCCCCGGGGCAGCACACCTAAACCTAACCCCAACCCTCTCCCGACCCCCAGCGCACCTCGGACCAATGCTCCTTCGAACCAATGCTCCGTCGGATCATAGTATGCCTCCCGCTGTGACGTAGGTCAAGAGGTGCCACAGAAGACTTTGATAATATTTGTATTTTTACATATTTACACACCGCAATATGACATAAATGTAAGGTTCTATAAAGTAACAACAATGAAAACAAAGATCTTTGTGAACCACTGCTGTAAGGGACCTCCATAGCTGAGTGTATACTAATGGAACCAAACTACAGTCTCAAGAGTTATGGAGGTCCTTGACATTAAAACAAATAAATGAAAAGGTTTGAAACACTGCTTCTAGGAGTTGGCCCCGGTCCGAGGGCCCCGCATGATGTGAATTCTTCTAGGAGTTGGCCCCGGTCCGAGGGCCCGGCATGATGTGAATTATTCTAGGAGTTGGCCCCGGTCCGAGGGCCCTGCATTCTGTGAATTCTCGCCTCGTCATCAATCTCGTCCAAGACCCTCTCTTGTTTGACCGACAAGATGGTGTAACTGACTGGAGAACTGCTGTTAAGTATAAATAACAACAACAATCACGTTCTATGTAGATCGGCTATTATCATTTAAAAAATCACACCCGTGTGAACTGAGTGGTGTAAGGTTTTATATAGCATGATCAGCTGTGGTCTGACGTAATGTCTGACGTAATGAAATAAGGTAAGGTATTATGTAGCCTGATCAGCTCTGATCTGACGTAATGAAATCACACCTGGATGTGATTTCACAACTGGCTTTTTTTGTGCAGAGAAAATGACCACGGTTGCTACGGTCATCCAGTTCACCCGGGTGTGATTTAATTACGTCAGAAATTATTTTGAACATAGCAACCATGGTCATTTTTTTATGCACACAAACGCCAGTTGTAGGAGTGGTTTACACCACTCAAAAAAGTTTAGGAAAAATATATTTTAAAATAAAATAAAATGTCTACATTTCAATACAGCAATGCATTATTACAGCAAAATAAATATGCTTTGCAATGTGTCATTTTTAAATAAGTATCGTTTCTTTTAAAGCATGTTCTTTTGAATACAGAAATGCTCAGGTACTTAAGTTCCCAAAGTATGGTCTGGGGACCCCCACCTGCTTTAACTCAACTACAATTGGACAGAACAACTTTCACTTGTAGCAGAGTAATATTTAGACCAAGGAGTAGCCTATCTAAGCACTTTCATACACAATACATCCCACTAACTTATAAACAGTACAATAGCGCCCTCCTCTGGACTGGTGCAACTCGATTGATTGATTGATTGAAAAATGTATTAACAGTTTGCACTTTGCAGAATTACAGTACATTTCAAGCACAAACTCAATACAAACTACAAAGGCTGTTAACTGTGAGTGGACGACCCAATTAAGCATTACACTTGTTTCCAATAGGGTCCACAATGTTCAATTCATCAAAAACATTTAGAGACGTACAAATAGACACTTCTATATAGACAAAGGACAGAACAGGAATTCATCATTCATCATTCATCGACAGTCAACTACTGTTGACTACATAACATGGTAGACACAAATAAAGAAAGAGGAAACATGAGGGAGTATTTAACAACTCCAATTACCTTTATCTAAGTTTTAAAAGGTAGGCTACTTATTCTACTTATTGGTTCATTTTGTTTAATTTCCTAATTAAACACAGTCATTATATTGTATTTATCCATAACATCTGTGTGGCATGTTTTGTTTATAAGGTTGTTGATGTGTCCGATATTCCATACATCACATAAAAAGTTGCATTCTAATTATTTAGCAGCCCAAATCAGTAATTAACTGCTGGTTCACTCCACTATTCCATGAGATCCACAGACAGAGACAGATCACAACATTCCATTCCATCATAACCTCTGGTTTCTATTTCGACTTAACCCGTGTGATCCGGTCTAAACACGCCTTACTGCATCCGGTAATTCGAGGCACACATAATATGCACGTATCGTTTCCGTATCCGCTCTGGAGCCAAACCGGATCAGCAAACTTGCTGTGTACATGACATCAGTAAACATGCTGTGTACATGACGGTTTGACATTCACAGTCAGCAACACTAATATAAAAGTAGACACACGCCAACGTCCTTAAAATGAGCACATAATCACACCTATCAATCCATTGTTGTTATGACATGTATAAAAGGATACAGATTCCGACCGCAAACGCTCCGATGGCCAGTCCGGTCCAAAGGTTGCGTCTGCGGACCTTCTCCATGTTCTGCTTCCAGTAAATGGTCTCCTCTCTGCGGCGGTGCAGCTGCCTCTGGGCGGCCGTGAGGGGAGCTGCCTGGCCCCCCTGTACCGGAGCCTGCTGCTGGTCCGCCATGTCACAAGATTCTAGAAATGTAACTGTTAAACGGTCACGGTAAACGGTCACCGTTGTTGTTATCTTCAGCTCAGCAGTGCTCCAACTGCGGCAGCGTCTAGCTAGCAAATATTAGAGAAGTGTCTAGTGAACAAGGATAAGGGATGCAAGGATAAGACTTCCGGTGGCCGACCTCTTCAGAATTGTGGAAAGCCTGGTGAGGCGAGGTTACTTCAGAATAAAAGTAACCTCTAGACTACTGTCCAGAGTAGGCCTAAACAAAAACGATCAATTCAAATTATTCAAATTATGTAAATGAATAAATTGCAGTTATGGCACTGTTCACTGGAGTGCATACTGCATAGTAGTACATTTATTTTGCCATAGACGTTTCATAAAGTATTTAAAGACTCAGATTGTGACAGAACAAATATTTGGAAAAAAGAAAAACAACAAAAAAGTGTTGTAGGCCTAAGCCCTAAGGTCTACTCTGCCCTTTTTTTCTTCTAATTATTTGTTCGGCTCAAAAAATTGTGCTTGTTGGATGGAAATGAAGCTCCACCCATGCGGCAGAATGCCGCAGGGGCAAGCTTTTCCGGGATTCTGGCCGACGCGGCATTCTGCCGCATGGGTGGAGCTTAATTTCCATCCACCAGCTGTCTAAAAACCCGGAAGAGACGCCTGCTACGAACGGCGCTTTTGGCCGCGCATGGAAGTCCAGGTGTGCTTACACCCAGAGATGGTGTAAGCACACCTGGGACTTCCATGCGCCAGCTTGTGGATGGAAATTAAGCTCCACCCACAGATGAAGCTCCAGTCGGACAGATTCCCGGAAAAGCTTGCCCCCGCAGCATTCTGCCGCGTGGGTGGAGCTTAATTTCCATCCACCAGCTGTCTAAAAGGCCACGAGCGGCTTTTGGCCACACATGGAAGCTCAAGTGTGCCTGCGCTGAGAGAGAGAGAGAGAGAGAAAGAGAGAGAGAGAGACTGTAACAGTACGTTTTAACAGGGGGCGAGCATCGCTTGAATTTCATTGGCTATCGCCCAATCACCCACTATCGCCGGGCGACGTCACCCAAAGATGAATTATTTGTATCTTTTCGGCCGACGTTCCCCCGCCCACTTTTCGACCATCGCCTGTTCGCCTGCTATCGCCTTCATCGCAAGTAGCTGCCGGATCCCATTGACAAATAATGCACTGTCGCCCGCTGTTAAAACATACTGTAAGAGAAATATGGACTACAGACCCGTTTAGATCCAGTAGCATAGCATTCAATGGAAACATAATTTATAAAAACGCATATCATGGAAATTGACACTGCTGAAACACTGCTCTGAAGTTTCTGAACCAATCAGAGCGTCGCATCCCTTCAGGCGATGGGACGGTAGCTAGGGACGGTAGCTATGCTATACGCAGGGCGCATGGAGTGCATGTGTTTGTCAGATAGTCGGCCAGCTGTAACAGTTTACACACACACACACACACACACACACACACACACACACACACACACACACACACACACACAGCAGTCATGATCATGATTAGGATAATATTTTCATCTACTTTTGTTTTCTACCCCAGGAGAATGGAAGGCTAATATGTAACTGAGGCAGATATGATGATATGCTTTTTGGTTTTCTTTTTCTCTTCCAAGAAAATGGGGAATCAGAAGGTGGATGAGAAAATTGTTGATCAAATATTTTTTATTTTATTTTATTTTATTTATATATCTTTGTCCTGTAATGTCATTCATGTCGAATGTCATGTTTTTATGTTCTGTGTGGACCCCAGGAAGATTAGCTGCTGCTATGCACCAGCTAATGGGGATCCTAATAAAACTCTAAACTCTAAAGTGGCTTATTTCTACCCTATAATGTTTTCAGATACATATTTTAGCGTGATGATTAAGTTGAAACTGAGTAATACACTGTCTGGATGGTATCTTGAATGGGAATAAAAACGGAGGATTTCTGTAATCAGTAGCAGCTGTGTTGGACGGATGCGCGTGAGCTTCATTTTTATTGGCTTTTATCGATGTGGGCCTCGACACCGTCGACACGTCATCACGCAGTATGTTTTAAATTACTTTCAGGAAGTAATTAAAATTAGATTTGTATGGACTTTTGATATAAAAATACACAAAAATGAAAATCTACCCATTTTTTACATTCATTGTTATGCTCATAATATAAGCATAACAATGAATGTCAAAATTTGGTAAACTTTCACATTTTCACACTTTTGTGAAAAACATATTTTTCATTTCACAGGAGCAGTTCCTATTGAGTGAAAGATTCTCTATTTATGAAATAAATACGTTAAGGTGTTTTTATTGTTTTATTTTAGTTGCAGAGGGCAAGTATAATGTATTAAGGCATATTTGTCTTGAAGGGTAAAGTTTGGTCTAAATATTGTAAGATTTTATTCAACTAAATCTACAGTTTATTTTGTTAAATCAAGTAATTAAGCATACTTTTGGCGGGACTTGATGGCGTCGTAATGCCTGAATCCCTTCTATTGTGGAGAGTAACACCCAGTTAGTTAGTTTTTATTTAGTTTCCTTCAGTAAAAAAAATCACACGTGTGAAGTGAGGGGCACTCTTATCATCGTACATCATCATGATGTAAAACTAAGCTGATTTGTATCCATTCATTGTCAATGGGAATTTAGTTTTCATGTCATTGTTCAAACTATGACAAAATTCTCCATTCATTGTCAAAAGAAATGTAATGTTTGTGTAGGACGAAATTCTACACTAATAGCTGGATATAGGAGGGATAGCGCCCCTAATAGGAATTTAATGTTTGTGTAGGACGAAAATGTACACTAATAGCGGAATATAGGAGGTGCTAGCGCCCAAAAAAGGTAGTCGACAAACATTTTTCGTCATAGTTCTTTAGTTGATATAATTAACATTGATTGGATTGAGCACTTTGTCCACCACTACCAAATATGGAGTCATACGTCAGACTACTGCTGGCAGCTTCACGATTGTCGATCTATATAATAAGGAAATAAGTCAGTCAGTCCGTCAGTCAGTCAGTCAGTCAGTCGGTCAGTCAATAAATCAAACAATCAATCAACCAATCAATCAACCAACCAACTAACCACATCAAGCCCACATAATGCAGAATGGGAATGGGGTCATTTTGGGCTCCGGAGGTCCAGGAGGAGAGGCATTTTCCCCAGGACAAGCTGCAGGAGGTCGAGGAGAAGAAGAAGACGTGTTTTCCCCAGAACAAAATGGAGGACTTGGTATCAACAAGGACGAGAGAATGTTTGTATATAAACGACTTAAAAGAGCTAAAGACTGTTTGGCAGAGAACGGTATTGAGTGCCATGAATTTGTCCCAAGAATAGCTCTGATAGGGTCAGGAGGTGGGAAGAGAGCCACGGTAGCGTTTTTGGCAGCGCTTGAAGCTTTTGGGGAAAGCAATCTCCTCGACTCTATCTTATATCTGAGCGGTGTATCTGGCTCCACATGGTGCATGGCATCGTTGTACCATGATGGTCGTGATTGGTGCTCCGACCAGACGGCTGTGACGAAAGAGATCATTGACAGGCTTGGTGGCAAAAAACTGTCCTGGGCCAAATGTGGAGAAAGACTGAAGGAATATTATAAACAAGCAGACCACTACAATTTGACACATTTCTGGTCTGCGATTGCTGTTACCACGTGGATAAAAGACCTGGACACAACTCTTCTTTCAAAGCAGACGGATGTGAACGGCAGGGTCCCATATCCCATATATACGGTCATCGACAAGAATTGCAAGCAGCAGCTAGAAGGAAGTGCCTTAAAGGGCCCCTGGTTTGAACTGACAGCGCATGAGGCACGCTACTCGCTCTTCGGGCCCCCTGCTCAGCAGAAAGAGTTTGGGAGTATGTTTAAGAACGGTTTAATTGTAAAGCAAATGCCAGAGATGGACATGCTGTACATCCAAGGCATGTGTGGGAGTGCTCTGGCCGATGCCCAGTTACTGTGGAGATTATTAAAAGAAGGAATTAAAGAGTGGCTTCCCGGCCAATCACGTCCCAGTTGGCGTCTAGCCCTAGAGACGCTCGTCGACATTAACAGCCTGGCCTCGGAAGGCAAAGATTATTCTCGCCATGTCCAAAGAATGAACGAGTTGCTTGCGGGCAAACTGGACAAGAGTAGAAAGTGCTTGATTTTAGATCCAAAGTTTACCAAGGCGGAACTCGAGGATTACACTCTGGTCTTCTGCGAATGTTTTTCCGACTGGTACGAGAGTGACCGCGATAGTGGTGAGAGCGACGTCGTTCGTGTCGATGCGTGGATCTGGGCCAAGATATTGGCGAGCACCTTGAAGTGCGTGAAGACCTGGAAGTGGGGAACCACATACAACTTCCTTCACGGCAGGAGTAAGGAAGATAACACCAGTGTACAGGAAGTAGTCCCCAGCCTCCTGACGACAGAAACACGGGACTACATTGACGCTGGCCTGCTATTAAATTCCCCGTATTTTTCCGTGCTGAGAGAAGACAGAAAGGTTGACCTCGTCATTTCTCTGGACTTCAGTGACGGGGACCCCATGATGACAGTTGAAGAAGCTAAAAAAATGGCCATGGAGATGAAAATACCTTTCCCTGATTTCCCTGTTAAAATAACTTCTGAAGACCGATCAAAGCCGAAGGACTTTTATGCATTTCAAGGAGACCGCAAAATACCGACAGTGATCCACATGCCCCTATTCAACAAGGTCAACTGTGACAAGGATATTGAGGTGTGGAGAGAGAAATACAAGACTATCCGGGCTACCTTTGATCGGTACAATCCCGAAATGATCGAGGATCTGAAGCAAAAATCCAAGGAGAATGTGCAAAAAAACAAGGACAGGCTGTTGGATGAGATCAAAGAAATCATAAGACTCCGTCAGAATCAACTTCGGTTCACTGGTTTACACATGTAAAGAAGTGGGTGGAATGTGTTTTTGTCCTAGTGAAAATAACTTCTGATCCTCCGGGCTGCCCACAGTACAATGCAACAGAGTGCCAGGCAATGTGCCAATGACTACTTGCAGAATACAGAATGCAGCTGACATGGGCAACATCAAGGGCATGTACGAGGGAATCAAGCAGGCACTGGGAACAACACAGAATAAAACCGCCCCTCTAAAGTCTGCCACAGGTGTGGTAATCATGGACCGGGCACAACTGATGAAGCGATGGGTAGAACACTATTCCGCTTGATATGCCAAGGACAACATAAGAAGAGGCTATAAATAACATTCAAAGCTTGCCTGTGCTGGAGGAGCTCGATAGTCAACCAACAACTAAGTAAATTATGCTTTAACGGTTAAACCTAACCTTATTCTTAAACTTAACCCAGTAAAACTATGCCTAACCCTAAAGTTATTTCTAACCTTATTCTCAGTAAAACAAAATAAAGAATACAAGAACCCGGCACCGAGCGGTCGGCGCGAGGTCAGCTGCAAAAAATGAGGGCGAGATGGATTAGGGGCAACCGTACCTGATACCGTCTATTCAGCCACACTCAACACTGCACCAAAAGCAAAAGTACCCCTATCGAGAGCACAATACATTTTTTCATACATTTTCCTCCACTGTCTGAGGGGGGTCCTGAAAAAATATTTGCAGGCTGAGGGGGGGTCAAGGAAAAAAATAAAAATTAAATCACAGCTACAGAGCGTCGCTGTTGAGATGTATTCAAAATGATCATTACTTGCCTGGATATAAATATATCATTGTCATTGTATGTATATTTATATATACTTTTATACTGAAACCGGATGCCGGATGTGTCAATTGTGTTGACGTGTATATAATGACGTGAAATAAACACACTCGCTATCTCAGCCATGGTCTAAGAAGCAAAGGCATATCTGCTCTCTGAGTCTCTTTATTTCTCCTCCGTCATGTTTCCGGCTAGCTCTGAGGTGTTGTTTGTTTGACGCTATACACGCTAGCTTTGTTCAACAGGTCATGGAGCCCAGTGGTAGAAACAACAACAGCCAATGGAGCCGAATTCGTTTTGACGGAGATGAAAGGAACTTTGAATTATGGTTGGTAAAATTTCTCGGTTACCTCCGGCTGAAAGGGCTGAAAGACACTATACAGCCGAGGTGAAAGCCATTGAGGACGCCGAGAAGAATGAAAACGCATATGCTGAACTGGTTCAAGTGCTCGATGATACAAGTTTGTCGTTGGTTATGCGTGAGGCAGCGGATGACGGAAGAAAGGCGTTACAGATTCTGAAAGATCACTATGCGGGCAAGGGGAAACCGAGGGTGATCAGTTTGTACACAGAGCTGACGTCGCTCCGGAAAACTGCAGATGAAACAATGACAGACTATATTATACGAGCAGAAATAGCTATCACGGCACTGAGGAATGCGGAAGAGACTTTGAGTGATGGCTTGCTAACAGCTATGGTTCTGAAGGGGCTGCCAGAATCTTATAAGCCATTTTCCATCCACATCGCACAAAGTGACGACAGGATCACCTTCGCCGACTTTAAGTCCAAACTGAGGAGTTACGAGATCACTGAAAGGTTCAGTAGCAGTTCCGGGGATGACAGCGTGATGAGAGTAAGAAGCAAGGACAACGACGTGAGACTGTCCTGTTATAACTGCGGCCAGAGGGGGCACAAATCGTTTGAGTGCGGAGATGCTGCTGGTCAGAAAGAACAGAGACAGTGGTGCAGTCTTTGCAGAAGTCCAACACATAACGACACCAACTGCAGACGAAGAAGACGGAAAGACAACGTCAATTTGACGCAGGATGAAGAGGAGCACACGTTCGCCTTCAAGGTGGGCCAGGTGAACCGCGACTCGGACGGCGCCGGGAGACCGAAGCAGAGACTTTGTCGGAGTAATACTCTGAGCAGAGGGCTGATGGTCGACACCGGGGCTACGTCACATATTGTGACCGACGTGAAGAAGTTCCGAAACTTCGATGAGAATTTCGAGCCACGGAGGAATGTTCTGGAGATGGCTGATGGAGTGAGGGACTCTGGCTTAGCGCTGAAGAGAGGTACTGTAGTGTTTAACCTGAGAGATACCAAGGGTCGAGAGGTGGAAACGATGCTGAAGGGGGCGCTGTATGTTCCATCCTTTCCCCAAGACATTTTCTCAGTCAACGCAGCAACATCAAATGGAGCCACATTCATCTTCAAAGAGGGACAGAACAAGTTCATCCAGAGAGACGGCACGACATTCGACATTAAGGTACATGTTTTATGTAAACACCGTTGATGAGAGTATTGATGTTGATGAATGTCATGGGTGTTATGACATCAAGACGTGGCATGAGATTCTGGGACATTGCAACTACGAAGATGTGTTAAAATTGCAGAATGTAACTGACGGTATGGAAATTAAAGGCAAGGTTGATATTTCCAAGTTGTCATGTGATGTGTGTATAGAAGGTAAATTTGCTCAGAGCCGAAATAGAGAACCAGACCAAAGAGCTAAAGCAGCACTAGAACTTGTACACACTGATTTATCTGGACCAATTGATCCAACGGCTAAAGATGGATTCAAATATGCTTTAGCATTTACTGACGACTATTCAGGAGCTACTTTTGTTTATTTCTTGAAATCTAAGAGTGACACAGTCCAAGCTACAGAGAAGTACATTGCCGATGTTTCACCTTATGGGAAAATTAAGTGTATTCGTTCGGATAATGGTACTGAGTATACTTCTGGTCACTTTCAGGCATTGTTAAGCGGAAATTCCATTAGACATGAGACCTCAGCTCCTTACTCACCCCATCAGAATGGGACAGCTGAACGAAATTGGCGAACGCTGTTTGAGATGGCCAGATGTATGCTGATTGAGTGCAAATTACCAAGGGAATTGTGGACATATGCGGTAATGACGGCTGCTGTTATTCGAAATAGATGTTTCAATAAGCGTGTAGGACAGACCCCATATTACATGCTGACAGGAAAGAGGCCAAACCTTTCAAGAATGAGAACTTTTGGGTCCCCATGCTATGCATATAAACAAAATAAGAAAAAGTTGGATTCACGATGTGAAAAAAATATATTTGTAGGTTATGATAAAAATAGCCCAGCCTATTTAGTGTTTTATCCCGACACTGGGAAGGTAACTAAGCACAGATTGGTAAAGGTAATTCAAAGGAATGTCATTGAGGTTCAGACCCAAACAGATTGGGATGATGATTGCAGTGGGGGAAGGACTGTAAACCACCTCCCTGAAGATAGGGAAACTAACGAGACACAAGAACAAGAGGTTGTGGTTGAAATGAGTGATTTGGCAAATGTTCAGGCAGGTGAAGATGACCAAACCAGTGAGACACAGGAACAAGAAGCAGGGGAGATGGATGATTTGGTCAGTGCTCAGGCAGGTGACAGTGGCCAGAGTGCAACATATCCCAGAAGAAAAGTGAAACCACCTCAGTATTTAAAGGATTATGAGTGTCAAGTAAAATCTGATGACCTAGATGACATAACCTTTGATTATTGTTATAGAGTCATTTGTGATGTGCCACACACAGTAAAGCAGGCAATTGAATCACTAAAGGAAAATGACACGTTTACCCTGACTAAACTGCCAGAAGGCAAAGAAGTAGTGGGGGGTAGATGGGTGTATGCTTTAAAAACAAATGCAGATGAATCTAAACAATTCAAGGCACGTTATGTAGCCAAAGGTTTCAATCAAAAACCAGGTGTGGATTATGAAGAAACTTTCTCACCAACAGCAAACCAGACTAGTGTAAGGGTACTAATGCAAAAGGCAGCACAAGAGAATATGATCTTACATCAAATGGACGTCAAAACGGCCTATTTGCATGCACCAATAGATTTTGAGATTTACATGAGACAACCAGAGGGATATGAAGTTACATCTGAGAATGGGGACATGCTGGTGTGTAAACTAAATAAATCTTTGTATGGTTTAAAACAATCGGGGAGAAATTGGAACAAGATGTTGCATGATTTTTTAACTAAAAATCAATTTATTCAGAACCCAGTTGATTATTGTGTTTACACAAGGGAAATGAAGGATCAAAAGGTATTCATTTTATTTTGGGTCGATGATATAATAATTGCAGTGATGACAATGTGATGATTGATGTCAAAGAGATGCTTACAGCAAAATTCAGAATGAAAGACTTAGGCAAATTGAAACATTTCATTGGTATTGATTTTGAACAAGGTGAACATTGTGTGACTATGTCACAAAGGAAATATGTTGACAAAATATTGACTAGATTTGACATGCAGGACTGCAAGCCAAGAACAACACCCTGTGAGGCAAAACTGAACTACACTGACAGCAGTGAGTCATTGGGGGATGTGAGAAGATACAGGGAAGTTGTGGGTAGTCTAATATACTTGACTACTTGTACCAGGCCAGATCTGAGTTTTGTAGTGGGAAAACTTTCACAATATTTTTCTAAACCAACAGAAGAGCAGTGGATCACAGTGAAACATGTGCTGAGATATCTGAAGGGAACCAGGGAAAAATCCTTATGCTATAGGAAATGTGAGGAACTAGGGTTGATAGCATATAGTGATGCAAACTGGGCAGAAGATGCGAGTGACAGACGTAGCACTAGCGGTTATTGTGTCAGCCTAAACCCAGAGGGCCCTTTGATTTCATGGAGGTCTAAAAAGCAATACACTAGTAGCACTTTCAACTTGTGAAGCTGAGTACATGGCTTTAGCGGCAACTCTACAAGAGTGTTTGTATTTGATTCAATTGTTACAATGTATTGATGGATTTCATTACATGCAGCCAAAGATTTACGAGGACAATCAAGGTACAATAGCGTTAGCTAAAAATCCTGTACAGAGACAGAGGTCAAAACATATTGACATAAGATACCACTTTGTAAGATCAACTGTCAATGATGGTAAAGTGATTCTCGAGTATTGTCCAACTGAACAAATGGTTGCCGATGTTATGACAAAACCAGCCAAACAGTTTCAATTGAAGAATTTTGAGGGTTTCATGTTTGGAAAGTAACATACAGTCCAAAGTTTTTTTTTCTCCTTCAAGGGTTCTTTGTTTTTTTTGTTTGGTTATTTATTTTTATGTGTACCAATTCACGATCAAGTGGGGGTGTTGAGATGTATTAAAAATGATCATTAATTGCCTGTGTATAAATATATCATTGTCATTGTATGTATATTTATATATACTTTTATACTGAAACCGGATGCCGGATGTGTCAATTGTGTTGACGTGTATATAATGACGTGAAATAAACACACTCGCTATCTCAGCCATGGTCTAAGAAGCAAAGGCATATCTGCTCTCTGAGTCTCTTTATTTCTCCTCCGTCATGTTTCCGGCTAGCTCTGAGTTGTGGTTTGTTTGACGCTATACACGCTAGCTTTGTTCAACAGTCGCATCCCTTCAGGCGATGGGATGGTAGCTAGGGACGGTAGCTATGCTATACGCAGGGTGCATGGAGTGCATGTGTTTGTTTACAAGTCAGATAGTCGTCCAGCTGTAACAGTTTACTGTTAAGTGGCTTATTTCTACCCTATAATGTTTTCAGATACATATTTTAACGTGATAATAAAGTTGAAACCGAGTAATACACTGTCTGGATGGTATCTTGAATGGGAATAAAAACAGAGGATTTCTGTAATCAGTAGCAGCTGTTTTGGACGGATGCGCGTGAGCTTCATTTTTATTGGCTTTTATCGATGTGAGCCTCGACACGTCATTACTTTCAGGAAGTAATTAAAATTAGATCTTTATGGACTTTTGATATAAAAATACACAAAAATTCTATTTTGGAGAGTAACACCCAGTTAGTTAGTTTTAATCATCATAGCTTAGTTTTTATTTAGTTTCCTTCAGTAAAAAAATCACACGTGTGAAGTGAGGGGCACTCTTATCATCGTACATCATCATGATGTAAAACTAAGCTGATTTGTATCCATTCATTGTCAATGGGAATTTAGTTTTCATGTCATTGTTCAAACTATGACAAAATTCTCCATTCATTGTCAAAAGAAATGTAATGTTTGTGTAGGACGAAATTCTACACTAATAGCTGGATATAGGAGGGATAGCGCCCCTAATAGGAATTTAATGTTTGTGTAGGACGAAAATGTACACTAATAGTGGAATATAGGAGGTGCTAGAGCCCAAAAAAGGTAGTCGACAAACATTTTTCGTCATAGTTCTTTAGTTGATATAATTACCATTGATTGGATTGAGTACTTTGTCCACCACTACCAAATATGGAGTCATACGTCAGACTACTGCTGGCAGCTTCACGATTGTCGATCTATATAATAAGGAAATAAATCAGTCAGTCCGTCAGTCAGTCAGTCAGTCGGTCAGTCAATAAATCAAACAATCAATCAACCAACCAACTAACCACATCAAGCCCACGTAATGCAGAACGGGAATGGGGTCATTTTGGGCTCTGGAGGTCAAGGAGGAGAGGCATTTTCCCCAGGACAAGCTGCAGGAGGTCGAGGAGAAGAAGAAGACGCGTTTTCCCCAGAACAAACTGGAGGACTCAACAAGGACGAGAGAATGTATGTAGATAAACGACTTAAAAGAGCTAAAGACTGTTTGGCAGAGAACGGTATTGAGTGCCATGAATTTGTCCCAAGAATAGCTCTGATAGGGTCAGGAGGTGGGAAGAGAGCCACGGTAGCGTTTTTGGCAGCGCTTGAAGCTTTTGGGGAAAGCAATCTCCTCGACTCTATCTTATATCTGAGCGGTGTATCTGGCTCCACATGGTGCATGGCATCGTTGTACCAAAATGGTCGTGATTGGTGCTCCGACCAGACGGCTGTGACGAAAGAGATCATTGACAGGCTTGGTGGCAAAAAACTGTCCTGGGCCAAATGTGGAGAAAGACTGAAGGAATATTATAAACAAGCAGACCACTACAATTTGACACATTTCTGGTCTGCGATTGCTGTTACCACGTGGATAAAAGACCTGGACACAACTCTTCTTTCAAAGCAGACGGATGTGAACGGCAGGGTCCCATATCCCATATATACGGTCATCGACAAGAATTGCAAGCAGCAGCTAGAAGGAAGTGCCTTAAAGGGCCCCTGGTTTGAACTGACAGCGCATGAGGCACGCTACTCGCTCTTCGGGCCCCCTGCTCAGCAGAAAGAGTTTGGGAGTATGTTTAAGAACGGTTTAATTGTAAAGCAAATGCCAGAGATGGACATGCTGTACGTGCAAGGCATGTGTGGGAGTGCTCTGGCCGATGGCCAGTTACTGTGGAGATTATTAAAAGAAGGAATTAAAGAGTGGCTTCCCGGCCAATCACGTCCCAGTTGGCGTCTAGCCCTAGAGACGCTCGTCGACATTAACAGCCTGGCCTCGGAAGGCAAAGATTATTCTCGCCATGTCCAAAGAATGAACGAGTTGCTTGCGGGCAAACTGGACAAGAGTAGAAAGTGCTTTATTTTAGATCCAAATTTTACCAAGGCGGAACTCGAGCATTACACGCTGGTCTTCTGCGAATGTTTTTCCGACTGGTACGAGAGGGACCGCGAGAGTGGTGAGAGCGACGTCGTTCGTGTCGATGCGTGGATCTGGGCCAAGATATTGGCGAGCACCTTGAAGTGCGTGGCGACCTGGAAGTGGGGAACCACATACAACTTCCTTCACGGCAGGAGTAAGGAAGATAACACCAGTGTACAGGAAGTAGTCCCCAGCCTCCTGACGACAGAAACACGGGACTACATTGACGCTGGCCTGCTATTAAATTCCCCGTATTTTTCCGTGCTGAGAGAAGACAGAAAGGTTGACCTCGTCATTTCTCTTGACTTCAGTGACGGGGACCCCATGATGACAGTTGAAGAAGCTAAAAAAATGGCCGAGGAGATGAAAATACCTTTCCCTGTTTTCTCAATAACTTCTGAAGACCGATCAAAGCCGAAGGACTTTTATGCATTTCAAGGAGACCACGAAAAACCGACAGTGATCCACATGCCCCTATTCAACAAGGTCAACTGTGACAAGGATATTGAGGTGTGGAGAGAGAAATACAAGACTATCCGGGCTACCTTTGATCAAGCGTACAATCCCGAAATGATCGAGGATCTGAAGCAAAAATCCAAGGAGAATGTGCAAAAAAACAAGGACAGGCTGTTGGATGAGATCAAAGAAATCATGAGACTCCGTCAGAATCAACTTCGGTTCACTGGTTTACACATGTAAAGAAGTGGGTGGAATGTGTTTTTGTCCTAGTGAAAAGAACTTCTGATCCTTTGGGCTGCCCACAGTACAAAGTAACAAAGTGCCAGGCAATGTGCCAATGACTACTTGAAGAATACACAATGCAGCTGACATGGACAACAACAAGGGCATACAAGGGAATCAGCAGAAACTGGGACCAACAAAGAATAAAACCGCCCCTCTAAAGTCTGCCACAGGTGTGGTAAACATGGACCGGGCATAACTGATGAAGCGATGGGTAGAACACTATTCCGCTTTATATGCCAAGGACAACATGGTTACAGAGGAGGCTATAAAATAATAACATCCAAAAATATGGTTTGTGGTGGTTTGGGGGGGGGGGTGTCTGAAAAAATGAAATCACAGCTACACCACCCCCCCACCTAGTTAAATAGACCGGTCCCTAAGACAGACTTCATGGAAAATGAACATACACAAAGAAAATCCTCTGCTCTCAGTGCTCACTAGTTTGAAGCGCCACTCTGTGGCTTAATGGCCACACTGCACATTAAATAAATCTAGGGGTGTGGCTAAGAATCTGGGGGTTGGACTAGGGGTGTGGTTGAGAAGAGGTATACCTAGAGCAGTGTTTCCCAACCTGTGTGCCGGCACTTTACTGTGCCGTTTGATGTGTCCAGGTGTGCCGCCTGATTTGACCGAAAATAACACTAACCTTCCCCCGAAAGCAATATTATAGCTACTGGGCTGCAGGCTTCCTATTGTTGCGTCGTTGTTGTTGGCACACGTCAAACCGTTAGACGTGCGATAACGACGGAACAATAGACTCTACGACCCTCGGCCATTGAAATGTTAATGCAAAAGAGATGCATCCAGAAGACGCTACATTTCGCGCATATGCACGTAGACAGCAGACACAGTCCTACATGTCCCAACCCAAACACTGAGGAGGTAAAGTAAACGTGACGTTGTTGTGATTAAACATAATGTGCCACGAAGAATAGCTGTCCAAGTGTCCATACATGATCGCCTCGTTCGGCCAACACAATATATCTCCCTCCCTCCACAGAAGCGCAGTGATGCCTGATTTATTATTCGTCGTACACGTGCGTCCGCAACGCGTTGTGAGCTTGTAAATCAGCCATTTTCAGCACGTGGAAATATGCAGGCTGTGAGAACTGAGACCCTTCACAATAAAAGCATGCAGCTTTCACAAGTTGGCCCAAAAAAAAGACAAGGAAAAGGATTAAGAATTAGGTGGCATTCACATTGCATATGAGCAATCTTTTCTCCAAAATATATTTTTTTTAAAGGATTTTTTTTTTTTTTGTATTATTAAATCCCCCAAAGTTTTTTTTATTCAATAAAGTCTGAGGTTCTATATGGCTATGGGCTGTGGTACTGTGGTAATAATAATAATAATAATTCAAAAAAGAAAGAACGAAAAATAACTAAAATAGTTGAACCATGAACTTTAGTTCTAAATATTGAATGATGAATATATGAATATATAAATATACAAATATATAAATATATAAATATATAAATATATAAATATATAAATATATAAATATATATACTGTATATACTGTATATACTGTATATACAGTATATGAGTCAGCTTTGGCTTGACTCAGGGAATAGGACGCCCCTGCCATGCATAGTCCCACGAGAAGTTTGCCATGCATGGCTCTCTTTCTCGTGACGAGTCTGGATTAACGCAAGCTCAGGTCTGATCAGCCTGTAGCTGGCCACCTTGGGGAGGGTGTATAGTGTTAGGGCCGAAACATCCCAAGATCCAAGGATACACTACTGATGATGCGTATCCAGCTCCCACCATTCACCACCACTCATCACCAGGACGACAGGATGACACCAAGACATTCTGCCATTCATCACGACGACACTCTTAGGTATGTGCTTGCACAAAGGAATTTACATCTTAGCCTGTGTTTGATAAACTGAGTACCTGGACACTGAGTCCAGTGACTGCTGAGAAAGATCAGCTGACGACAGGGGAAAGTCCTTGTGGCGGCATGGAGAGACAGCTGACAGGAGGAAATAGACCCCACTGGGACGGGCATGGGCTAGCTTCCCATGTTTGTAGTTTCCCATGCCGTTGGCATGTGGAATCACCCGCTATAGCTACGAAAAGACGACAAAAGAGAACACCCCTAGAGTCTGCGAGAGCGGGGGCGGAAGATGACTCATCGGCTGACATCATGGTAACGACTGGACCGGAAACGACTACGAGTAACGAGAGCACAGCGCAAGAGAGTGCCACAGCAGTTGCCGCAGCTGCAGCCACAACAGCGGGCCACAAGCAGCAGATATGTCCCTGTGGCTGGACGAAGGTTACATCATATTTGGGGTTGAGAATTCACCAGGGAAAGAAGAAGTGTTTGACAGAAGAGAGACAGAGGCCTCGCATTGATTACTTTCTACGAAAGCAATCAAATCAGTCGAATGAAGTACAGCAACCGGACGCAAACCATAGCTTGCAGTACATCAATACCACTGTCGTGGAGGAAGCAAACACAGAGTTGATGACAACAGCGGTAGAACCGACCCAACCTTCTAGACCCGCAGTCGAGAGGCGACTAGCAGGGCATAAACTACATGTGAAGTGGCCCGGTGCTGTGGATAAGAAGCTGTGGGAAACTATCAATACTGACCTGACCCTGTCTCTCGAGCAACTTCGAGGGACAGTGGAAAAGAAGTTGGAGAGAATGGGGGACATCATCTATCAATATGGGTCAGAACGCTTTGGAGTGCAAGAAAGGTCAGGTGGGAGAAAGGTTCCAACCGCACCCGTTTCCAGGAGGCAGCAGGAGATCAAGCGCCTGGTCTTAGAAATGAGACAACTAAGGAAACAGTGGAAAAAAGCCTCTGGAGTGGAAAGGGAAGGCATAAATGCGCTCCAGGTCGACATTAAAACTCGACTGGCATCCCTCCGCAGAGCAGAGAACCTACGGAAACGTAGAAGGAAGAAAGAACATACTAGAACACGGTTCTATAAAGATCCCTTCAAGTTCCTAAAAAGTATCTTCACCAAGGAAAAAAGTGGAGCTCTAAAAACAACAAAGGCTGATCTGGAGGCTCACCTGAAAGCAACACACTCTGACCCAAGGCGATATGAACATCTGTCCATTCCTTCAGATATCCCACCAATTGATCCCCCTGAACATCACATTCCGATTGGCCCCCCAACATGGAAAGAGGTGGAAAACACAGTGCGTCGAGCAAGAACAGCATCAGCCCCGGGGCCAAACGGAGTCCCATACAAGGTGTATAAGAACGCACCAGATGTCCTGAGGTTTCTCTGGAGGCTTATGAGAACAGCATGGCAGAAGAAAATAATACCTAAAGTGTGGCGTAGGGCAGGTGGAGTCCTCATCCCAAAGGAGAAGGATGCAGTGAACATCAGCCAATTCCGTCCAATCTCCCTACTAAACGTTGAGGGCAAAATCTTCTTTAGTGTCATTGCACAGAGGATGGGCGAGTATCTGCGAAGAAACGAGTACATCGACACATCTGTACAGAAGGCAGGAATATCAGGATTCTCCGGATGTTCAGAATATTCCAGCATGATCTGGCACCAGATCCAAACGGCAAAGGTGGAGAGAAGGGACCTCCATGTAGTCTTTCTGGACCTTGCCAATGCCTTTGGCTCAGTGCCCCATGAACTCTTGTGGTCTGCCTTCGAATTCTTCCACATACCAGACACCATCACAGCCCTGGTTAAATCCTACTTCCAGGACGTGCAGTTCTGCTTCAACACCACTGACTTTACCACCTCTTGGCAGTGCCTAGAAGTAGGCATCATGGCAGGATGCACTATCTCACCCCTGGCATTCACGATGGCAATGGAGGTCATCATTCGAGCCTCAAAGTGGGTTGTAGGTGGACAGCGGGTTGACTCTGGTCTGCGCCTCCCTCCGCTCAGAGCTTACATGGATGACATTACAACGTTGACCACCACCGTTCCATGCACCAGGAGGCTGCTCAGAAAGCTGGAAGAGAACATCAGTTGGGCCCGTATGAAGATCAAACCATCCAAGTCACGAAGCATCTCAATCGTGAAGGGAGTGCTCTCTGACCTGAAATTCTTCATCGGAGAAGACCCAATCCCAACAGTGTCTGAGCAGCCTGTAAAAAGCCTTGGCAGGTGGTATGATGCAAGCCTGAAGGACAAAGACCAGGTACAACAATTGCGTAAGGACATCAGCAGTGGCCTACTGTCCATTGACAACACCCAACTGCCTGGAAAGCTAAAGGCCTGGTGCTTGCAGTTTGGACTCCTACCCCGGATGTTGTGGCCCCTCGCAGTTTATGAGGTACCAATCTCAACTGTGGAGAAGTTTGAAAGAACAGTCACAGGCTACATCAAGAAATGGCTTGGAGTTCCACGATGCCTTACCACCATAAGCCTCTACGGAGATAGCATCCTCAAGCTGCCCCTCACCAGTCTCACAGAGGAGTTCAAGTGTGCAAAAACAAGACTCCAGATGACACTGAATGAATCTAGAGACACAGTGGTGAGCAAAAATGCACCAAGCTTAGCAACTGGGCGCAAATGGAGACCAGCCAAAGCAGTGGAGGAAGCAACAGCAGCCCTCAAACATGCTGACATTGTGGGCTATGTCCAGCAAGGAAGAGGAGGCCTTGGGCTAACAGCCCACCCCCCAGCCTGGAGTAAGGCCACAGCACCAGAACGGCGGAAAATGGTGGTGGAGGAAGTACGCCACCAGGAGGAGGCTGCACGGTGGGCCAAGGCAGTCTCTCTTGGCAAACAGGGACAGTGGACAAGATGGGACAGTGTGGAGAGGAGGAAGATCAGCTGGAAGGACATGTGGGCCATGGAAGCGAGGCAGTTGAGCTTTTCCATCAGAGCTACATACGATGTCCTTCCAACACCAGTTAACCTTCACCAGTGGTTTGGTGAAGACCCGGCGTGTGCCCTATGTTCCACGCCAGCCACCCTCAGGCACATTCTCTCAGGGTGCAAAACCAGTCTCACCCAAGGACGTTATACATGGCGTCACAACCAAGTCCTAAAGGTCCTTGCATCCACCCTGGAGGACAAACGAGCTGCCACCAACTCCCTACCACCACCAGCATCCAACCAACAACGGGCAACTACCTTTGTCCGGGAGGGGGCTAAGGTGACCAGGAGCTGCTCCACACCATCTGAGCGAGGCCAGCTACGCTTAGCCCGTGACTGGAAGATTCTGGCTGATATTGGCCGACAGCTGGTTTTTCCACGAGAGATTACTACAACCACCCTGAGGCCTGACCTGGTGCTCTGGTCCCCTTCTCTAAAAAAGGTGTACATCATCGAACTCACAGTACCCTGGGAGGACGCAGTGGATGAGGCTTATGAGCGAAAACACCTCCGTTATGCCGAGCTCGCTGCTGAAGCACAACACCGCGGCTGGAACGCTGAGGTCCGCCCAGTAGAGGTGGGAAGCAGAGGGTTTGTGGCAAGATCTACCACCAGACTGTTTGCAGACCTGGGAGTCAGAGGCCAGAACCAGCGCTCAGCCATCAAAGCTTTATCGGAGGCAGCCGAAAGAAGCAGCCAGTGGCTTTTTATGAGGAGGAAAGACCCCTGCTGGGCACCGAAGTAGCAAGCCAGGAGGTATGCGGTCAGCTTTGGCTTGACTCAGGGAATAGGACGCCCCTGCCATGCATAGTCCCACGAGAAGTTTGCCATGCATGGCTCTCTTTCTCGTGACGAGTCTGGATTAACGCAAGCTCAGGTCTGATCAGCCTGTAGCTGGCCACCTTGGGGAGGGTGTATAGTGTTAGGGCCGAAACATCCCAAGATCCAAGGATACACTACTGATGATGCGTATCCAGCTCCCACCATTCACCACCACTCATCACCAGGACGACAGGATGACACCAAGACATTCTGCCATTCATCACGACGACACTCTTAGGTATGTGCTTGCACAAAGGAATTTACATCTTATCCTGTGTTTGATAAACTATATATTATATACACATACATACACATATGTATATAGATAGGCCTATATAGGCCTATACACCGGAAATCTAGGTGTGCCCTGAGATTTTTAGGCTATGAAAAGTGTGCCCTGGGACAAAAAAGGTTGGGAAACACTGACCTAGAGAAACCCAGGGGAACCAATCTGACAAGCGGGAAGAAACCTACTTGGGGGGACTGTATATATCAATCACATAAATCCAGTTGTCATCTTACATGATAATGGTGAAAAGATGTTTTTTTTTTTTTTAACATTGTATCATGGTTAATGGTTATTATCAAATAATAATATAATGAAAGTTGGGCTCTATGGACGAGGCATTCAAGTTGAACTTGGAAATTGGAGCGTTCACCCCTAAACCCCCGCCAGTGAGCTAGAGAGTAAAGTATAATAATATAGCTATAGCTACCTGATGTTCCTAGAGGAGGACACCTGACCCCCACCTGCCGGCGATCCATCCTAGCTGGGCCTCCCCCTGTAGAGAAGATCCATCCTGGGTCTCCCCCTGTAGAGAAGAAAGGCATTATTAAGTTAACCACCCGCTGAACAGCTGAAAATACTTTATTAATATTTATAATAATAATAATTATTTTAATTAGTTAAAACTTTGGATTCCATTATCACCTCCAAATGTATGACTGAATAAACCATTGTAAAGCGCTTTGAGCTCTTAAAGCGCTATAAAAATGCAATTCATTATTATTATTATCACGTTGCAACTTTTCAGGAATAAAAAGCCTGCAGTTTCTATTAGCTTGGATTCCCCATTGATGATGTCACTAGTGGACAGGTTTTCTGAACTGCCCACAGTCCTCCCAGGAGACAGACAGAGTAGGTGGCATTTTATCATGAACATTAGTGAGGACCGTCTCAATATTTGCCATTGACAATGAAAGGAGAAATTAGGTCAAATGTCCACCAAATATGACGTAAATTAAACATCAATACATTAAACACTGTGGTAAATTATGAATCATATAAGCATATATTCTACTTGAGCATACAATGTTAAAATTAGACTGCTACAAACTGGGGTTTCATTGAAGCAAAGTGGAGATTTTAGACGATTCCTATTTACCATGAGTAAAGTATGCGGGACCAAGGGGCTATTGTCAATGTCTTGAGCTAGCAACACCTTACAAGGACAGAATGCAAATCCTTTTGTTCTAAGTTCGTTTGAAGCCGACAGGAGGTGTAAAGCAGAGAAGACTTTATTGTCCTACTGACTGACAAATGTTCATCGGGTCTTATTTCGGCTTGGGTCTAATGCATGCTGACTTTAAAACATTCATGTTGGATTTACTTTCTTAAAATGTCTTAAAACACTCTTCTGTTACTATAGAATAAAGATAAACGTATTTTTAGGACTGTATATTTCTTGCTCCGTTAAAAGTATTCTCATTTCACCAATGGAACAAATGTTTACCATGAGACTTGCCCTTTATCTAGAAATGCCCGCCTCTAACAGGAAGCCAGGCTCAGACCTCATTGGTTAGAAGTCAGGAAGTGTTTATGCCCAGAGAGGGGAGGGACTTCTTGGGGGACGGCGAATCTTGTGTATATAATACCATGTAATGTCAACATTCAGTGCTGTATCGACTTAGTCTCACTTTGGACCGGAGGCTAATAAGAGACAGACCAAGGCGTGTACTTTTGTATATGCATGTTCTGTTACGACCTGACTTCTGTGCTTAACAAATAAATGCGGAATGTCATGAGATCAACATCGCGGGTTTTCCTTTGTTCTTTCTCCTGCATTGCTCCTCCGAGGCGACACACACACATCGAGATTCCACAAAGTGGCGTCGAAATCCGGTGTTTTTGAGGCAATATATCTTTGCTTCAGGCAATGAGAACCGGTGGACCAGATTTTTCAGTCTAATAGGCGATGGGTGAGTTACGTTATATATTTGGGCGTTTTAGCTTGCTTGTGATGGTTTTAAACAGCAACCGAGCAACAAAGCAGTGTGTGTCGTGTCGATGGGAGCTTGGGAGGTGTAACACAGGGAGATCTGATGATGTTTGTTTCCGGTCGCGACAAAACAGACCGGGCGCTTTTTTCCTTTGTCTGCCCGTTTGTTTATTTATTTTTTTCCCGTGGACTGATCACGTGGTCCGTTTTACATAGGGGTTTATTTTTTTAGTCATGTTTCATCTGTTTTGGTGCACGCTTGACTGTGTGTGTTTCTCTTTGCGACAAGTTTACCGTACGCGCGTAGGCCGGCTGTCGTAAAGCGTCGTAAAATGGACTGGAATAGCGTGTGATGGGACGTTTCGTGTTATTTCTATTTTCTGCGGCGAGGGATTTAATGGTAGGGTTAATTGATCATTTATTGTTCACTTTCATAGACTCGATGCTTTATTTGACACAAGAAGGGGTCGTTTTTAACTGATCGGAACAACTGTATGTCTTTATTATTTTTGCTATTTTTAGGCACGGTCTAATAGGGTGAGTAGTGTCTATACTTTGTTTAAAAGCCGTGAATTTGGTTTGTGAATATCCTGGTGGCTGCGGCCAGAGACGCGCTGTTAAACGGTGGGGGTCGTAGCTATTTGTATGGTTATTTGCGCGTAGTACTGGGTAAACATTTTTACTGGGGTTCTTTTTTTCCGTCTAAAAAAGGGGCTTACAGGGTGGGAATTTAATTTTTTTTAAAGTTGTGTTTGAATATGTCCTGGTGCAAAAGTCTGTCATGGCATTTCTGTAGCTGAGAAATGTTATGGTCTGGTTGGGAGCGACTATTTCTCTGATTTTACAGAGAGGCGGAGATAAGGGTGTGCGGTTCTGTGTTAATATTTTCCTTTAAAAGGATTCTTATGAATATGTTGTAGTTTGGTTTGGTTGGTAGTTTGGTTTGGTTGGTGGTTTGGTAAAGAGTAGGTTACGTTTGTTTTGTTGATATATGATGTTTGTACGTAGTGGTGTGGATGTGAGTTTTGGGAAATCCTTTGTTCTATTGTTTGTCTGGGGGTCCGCGGGCACCATTTTGGATTTTCGGCGGGAAAGTGGTGGGTGGTTGTTGAATGGCGAGTGACTGAATGGGGGTTGTTTGTGTGTTTGTGTGTAAGTTGAGGAATGTCAGTGGTTAATGATAGTGGGATGGTTAAGGATAGTTGTATGCCTTTAGGGTTGTTGGTGTTATCTTTGATGTTTGTTTATTTTTGATAGGCCTGTCTTGTTTTGTTTTTGTTGTTTTTTTTTAGTATTTCAATGCTTTATTTTAGTCTTTATATGGGTTTACGGTTTTGTAGTCTCTGCGTGCGACTGGAGGGTTTTTTAGGGGGGTACAATAGCATTTGGGACGATCGCCCAATGGATGTTTGTTTTCTGGCTGGTCCAATTTACAAACCCGGCTATTGTGTGACCGTGGTGAATCTTTTGTTTTGTGTTGAGGCTGCAAATACAGACACATGTTTTAGACTTATTTGTGTTGTTGTTTCCGTTTTTAGGCAAACGTTTTGTGTTTTGTGTGGATGTGGGGGCCATTTTGTTTTTTACAGGGCCCGCCAGTCGTTAATGAAATGGGATCATCTGTTCTTTCTTTTATCAATATCTCCGTTGTTACACTCAGTGTTACATATCTATTAGTATTGTTTTGTACTTTCGGAATGGCTCGGTTTTTAAAAACACATTTAATGGTGAGTAGTTTAAATTATTTTCTTTCTACAGGTGTTGTATGGAAATAATGTTTTATTTTATTTTTCAGTTTGGAGGTCTGTCGAGGGAAACTCGTGAGTATCGCTTTGTGTACATATCAGGTCTTTTTTCACTATTCTTAATTGACGGTTGGGATGAGTTATGTTTGTCTCGGTCATAAATTGCTAATTGTCAGTGAATTACATTTGGTAAACATAATTTGATATTGACTTATTGTTCCATTTTGGTTGGCTTCCTGAATATCCTCTTAAGGGTTGTTCATTTTTACTATTCCTTTTGGGAAAACCATTCGGTTGTTTCAAATTTTCTCATAGTTATAGATACAGATATAGAGTTATAGATACAGTTAGCATATGGTTTTTAGTGCATGCATTTCTTTTCTCTGACTAACGGACAATTCCTGGATTAATGTGGTGACTGGTGGCGTTTCATTTTTTTTGCATGATTCTTTTTGTTGTCAACTAATTGTTTTAACAGTGGAAACTGTTGTGTGGGGTTCTTTAAAAACCTGTGTTCTCTTTCAGAAGACGGGGTTGTTTCTGCCTGTTCAAAGTAAGGTGTAAGGGTTTCATTTTTTGGGGGGTTTTGCTAAATTTAGGTCCAAACTTTGTACTTTTTTACCTTTCCAACTAAAAAAAATAGTCCATTTCGTTTGCTCTTGTTTAAAGCTTATAGTCAGTTATAATATTTCTCACACAGGTTCTTGAACTTGTGTATAATATATACAGTAGTTTTTTTGCATTTCACATAATTTGCGTGTCACCATACATTCCTACAGTAACGCAGCTGCTCACAAGTTCTCAAGTGCCTACAGTCTGTAAGTGGTTGGCAATTTTTTTGGAGTTTTCTGTATGTTCCCTGTTTAGGTGAGGTGGTGTTTTAGGAGCATTACAAATCAATTGCATCCGTAAAGGTTGGTTGACGTGACATTTATTGTGATTTAATATCTCTGAACTCAATAACTTAAATACTGGTTATGGATTCGTCTAGTCAGCAAGCTTCTTTCCACAATGATGATGTGCTTATTGACGAGTTATCATCGATCCTGGGGAGATGGGAGTTACATGGTCCAATAGATGATCGGTGTTGGCCACGGGAAAGCATATTCTATCCGGATGTCATTGGGGACATGGAGGTCCGGCGACATCGATTGGGCAGCACGTGACGACGATGACAGAGCAGGTATTGGGGGTACCGGTTGCCGGAAATGGACTGCTGTGTATGGGGGGGAATAATAGATGTGACAGTCCTCCACCTGCATACGTGTCCACGCTTCCGAACACACCTCTGAGTCCGGCCACCCACTCCACACGTGCTGAAGGTTCTGGAGAAGGGGGAGATACGTCTGATGTCGCGGACGGGAGGCCAGGTGCGGTGGATTTTCCTCGTCCTATGGACCCAGCTGATGTATTTATTTCTCCCCTAACTGCTACGGAACATCCACGAAGGTTCGTTGACCGTGCTTATCAGTCTTGGGCCGACGTGGCGGGTTGCGATCCGTCCATGGTCGATAATGATGGCATGGCTAGGGCTATTCTGAGAGACTTGATTATACAGGGCTTGCCGGTCAGTGTACGACTTGGGATGCGGGAGGCATGTGTGGCACATGTGTCTTTGTCGTTATATAGGGACCATGTGGTACACCATGTTGAGTTGTTTCGTGCCAAGGAAGACGCCCAGCAGCGTGAACATGCGGAGACTGTGAGACGTATTGCAGAGCTTCAACTACAGCATCTGAAGCAGCAGGTAGCGGCTCTCGCGGCCGTACCGAAGCCGGTGACTCGGACCACCGGGTGCCTGCCGGTTGCTTCACCAAGTGTTCCTACTATCCAACCCAGGGGGATTTCTCGAGACCCCCCACGTATGTTTTCTGGCTGTTTTAATTGTGGTAGTTTGAATCATTTTGCGAGGAACTGTGACGGGTTTGGTGCCACTAGAGCCTTTTCTCAGGGTGCCTGCCGTTTCCAGCCAGCGCGACGGATGCCACCTGGCCAAGGCCAGGGTTTACCGGTACGGCGGTGGGGACTTGGGTCCGCTCTGTCGATGCGGAACTGTCCTCCGCGGCCTTCACCATCGCGTGGCCCCAATGGAGATCTCCGTCACTACAGTTCGGCTGTCGAAAGGACTCTCGTCACTGCAGCCCATCAACAAGTATCACAGTGAGTCTGTCCTATTTTGTGCGGGATGCAACAGTTTTTTTTTTTTTTTGAGTGCTTCCGTTGACTTTGGACTCTATGGGGGAACAACCTATTTCCTGGTGATGTGATGGCGACAGTTGGCTAAAAAAAAAAATAAAAAAAAAAAAGACGGGCGAAGACGGGCAGGTTAACGATTTGTTCCCCCCTGTTTGGAGTGTGCAATTTCTGAATACTTTCCTTCCTTCCTTCTGTCTCAACATTGGTATGGGTGTTCGTGGTTTATGCTTTTCGGTAGGCTACGGTTTGGCGTAGCGTGTGTAGGTTCTGTCACTCTATTTTGAGTGACAGAAGGGGGGAGGGTATTGGAGGAGTCAGAGTGTCACGATAAATTACTTTTGTTTAGAGGGAACATGCAATGAGTTTTAAACTTATTGTGGCTTATACTTTAATTGCTTGGAGAAATGACTATTGTCAACAAATGTGCAGTCTAATTTAGGATGCATTATTCATGTATAGAAGTAATTTGGTTGTTCAAAAAACGACCATTGCATTAATAAGGCAGTTGGCGAGACAAGAGAGTACAAGGAACAATTTGATTTTAATATGAGTAGATGATTTTTTAGGATTTTGTAAGTGACACTGAGTAGTCAATACTAACATGTGTGAACCAAATATTTCAATGCATGGTTGTGTTTTGCAAAAGAATGTCTACTCTAAATCTTGGTGTGGAGTTAGTTCATATTTCTAAACAGGAGGATGACAGTTGCAGTGACCCAGTTTGGAGTGTGCCAGTGGACATCCGACGTCATGTCAATGTTGACACCTGTGCCGAAGGTGACTTCTGCTCTACTCTACACAACAACAGTGGTCAACATCTACAGGGCATCCTGCAGCTGCTAAGCGGTTAACCAGAAGATTTTGTTGCCAATACTACGTCATCTATGGAGTACGGACGTCTGCACCAGGTGTCAGATGACATCAATCTCCAGGTCACTTCTACATGCTGCACGCCATCTGTGTCTAAAGCTGGTATACAGTCTTTTAGTCACCCAGCTTCCTGATTGCTCAGAAATATGCAAAGCTACATGGATGGGGAGTATTCGTTCGAAATGAAGATCATCGTTCCACATTCTTGTTGATTACACGTCCCTTGGGATGTTCATGGCCATCCACAAGCCAGGATTCATCTGCGTTTATATTTTAGTCGGAAAAAAAAGAAAAAAGGAGTCTAAAGCGCGTGGACCATCGACGTGGGATTTGCATCGAACTTTGGGGGAAAAAAAGAAAAGTATTACTGTATTATTTGGTATGATTTTGTGTTTGTTTTCATATTTTGTTCTACTTTTACTAATGCAATGGGTTGACCGAGTTCAGGGTTATGGGATTAAGTGTTGGTTGGTTTTAAATCGGTTTTCCTAATTGGTACATTTTTTGATTTTGAATGTATTTACTTTCATTTTACAGGTATTATTGTTTGGTGACTTTTGATGAATCACGACGGATGTTGTGTTTCTATTTGAGTCTTAATTGTATTCTAGCTTTCCAATTATGAATGGTGAGGGCGGACTGCAATTATGGTTCAAAATTAGTTTGTTGGTCATCATTGATGTGTCATTCGATTTTAGCTTTGATCGTGTTTTCAAGTCTCCCATGTCTGTGATACTTTAGCGGACATGGCAGAATGATACGATGGAGGTTCGAATTATTGCTTATTGTTTGTTTAATTTCAGTTTGATGTTTTTAGAGCGCCCAGGGGGGACCTTGGAAAATGTAAAGGTTTTGAAGAGAGGAAGGGGAAAAAATGATTTTTAAAGTTTTAATATTTTGATCCAAATTATGATTCATAATTCATAGTGACAGACTGAGTCTGTCAAAGGGGGAATGTGGTAAATTATGAATCATATAAGCATATATTCTACTTGAGCATACAATGTTAAAATTCGACTGCTACAAACTGGGGTTTCATTGAAGCAAAGTGGAGATTTTAGACGATTCCTATTTACCATGAGTAAAGTATGCGGGACCAAGGGGCTATTGTCAATGTCTTGAGCTAGCAACACCTTACAAGGACAGAATGCAAATCCTTTTGTTCTAAGTTCGTTTGAAGCCGACAGGAGGTGTAAAGCAGAGAAGACTTTATTGTCCTACTGACAAATGTTCATCGGGTCTTATTTCGGCTTGGGTCTAATGCATGCTGACTTTAAAACATTCATGTTGGATTTACTTTCTTAAAATGTCTTAAAACACTCTTCTGTTACTATAGAATAAAGATAAACGTATTTTTAGGACTGTATATTTCTTGCTCCGTTAAAAGTATTCTCATTTCACCAATGGAACAAATGTTTACCATGAGACTTGCCCTTTGTCTAGAAATGCCTGCCTCTAACAGGAAGCCAGGCTCAGACCTCATTGGTTAGAAGTCAGGAAGTGTTTATGCCCAGAGAGGGGAGGGACTTCTTGGGGGACGGCGGATCTTGTGTATATAATACCATGTAATGTCAACATTCAGTGCTGTATCGACTTAGTCTCACTTTGGACCGGAGGCTAATAAGAGACAGACCAAGGCGTGTACTTTTGTATATGCATGTTCTGTTACGACCTGACTTCTGTGCTTAACAAATAAATGTGGAATGTCATGAGATCAACATCGCGGGTTTTCCTTTGTTCTTTCTCCTGCATTCCTCCTCCGAGGCGACACACACACATCGAGATTCCACACACCTTTGACAATGAAGGGACAATATATGTCATATGTAGACGAGCAAATCGGCTAACCAATCAGATGTCGGTGGGAACGCTTGGCCAATAAGGCACCATCATTCTTGATGATGATGTATGATGATGTACGATGATAATTAGCGCCCCTCACTTCACACGGGTGTGATTTTTATTCTACAATGGTCTGGCACCTTCCTATATATGAATGCCTGCCTAGATATGTCCCAAACTCAGGTCCGCTCCACCGCTGACCTGCTTGATGTGCCTACAATGGCTTATTAAAAACGTGAAGCAGCATTCTGCTTATATGGCCTGATGGCTTGGCATAAATTTGCTATACAAATAGTTTATTAGTGTTTATGTCACAGCAGTGACATCATAGAGGACTGATGTCATAGACTGGCCTCTGATATAAGTGCTGTCTCAGCCACTCCATTCTGTTTCAGGAAAGAGTGCTGTAATTGGTAGTTATCAGTGGTGTTGATATACAGTCAGAATGTTGCGCTGGACAGTTGTGGTGAGGGAAACATTGAAGGAGGACGGTGAACACGCAGCCATAGCCGTGGGGTGTGAGGTGTACTCGTTCGTAGGTCCTTGCTCTGGTACACGTAAAATGGGTCCGATCGATGTGTACGTCTTTGACACAGTGTCTCTGCTATGGAGGAAGTTACCCCGAGTGACACCTGGGAGAGGAAAATGCCCCCTCGAGGTTCCCAACGTGTACTTTGGCTACACTGCCGTGCTGATAGAAGATATCGCCTGCATCTGGGGAGGGTATGTACGTGGAGGGTACTTAGGGCTTCATGCATTTGACGTGGACACCCACAGATGGTTCAAACCCAAGGTGTCTGGGACTGTACCGAAGGGGAGGAGCGGACACTCAGCCTGTGTCCTGGAGAAGGCCATGTACATCCATGGAGGACTGGATATATCGAGTGGTATACAATTCAAAGACATCTACAAGTTGGACACCACTGCGATGGTCTGGACTTTGATTAACACCGGAGGCACTCGAGTACCGGATTCATCACAGCATTCTGCCACCATCATCGGGCCAAAGATGTTTGTATTTGGGGGCTGCAGGATCAACAACGTCAGAGTGTTTGACACAGAGACCGACCACTGGCTGAGCACGCCTTCTGCACAGCTTCGTCCAAAAAGACGCTGGGGTCATTCAGCGTTTGCCTACAAAGAAGAGCTGTACATATTTGGGGGCAATTCCATGGGCTCAAGATACGACTCAAATGATCTGTGGAAATTCAATCTAAAGACCTTCACCTGGAAAGAGGTTAAGCCCAAGGGGAATTGCCCATGGCCAACCATGTGTTCTGGCTTCTGTTGCATTGTGGGAGATCTTATCCTCTTTAGAGAGGCTAATATGAAATGTGATAACCTGTACATCTTAGACATGAGCCCTGGTCTAAAGACATTATGCAAGCTGGCAATTATTCAGTATGATCTGGAGCAGTCAGAACTCCCACACAACATCAGGTGGGAATTGGACGCCATGACGGATTGTGTCATGGTGCCCACCTGCACTGCCGTGCTACGTAACCTCATGTACAAGTTCATGTGTAGGGCATCTGAGTCAGTACTAGACATACTTTCATACATACTGCGCCTTTTCTTGTGTTTGTTTTTCATTTGTGCTGTAGTTGTTTTAGTTTTTGTCTATTGTCTTAAGACTCAGAGCTGTGCTCGAAGGACAATGTATTTCATTGTATTTATATGTTGTAGTTTATATATTGTTAACAAATACACCTGGACCTGAACCTCATAATGGACTGGTTATCTTCCAGACTGTGGAACCATTGGTGCACATGTTTGTATGTCACAAACTGAACAGTGTTATTTTTGAGTGGTGTAAACCACTCCTACAACTGGCTTTGTTAGTTTGTCTGTCTGTCTGTTCGTACCAAAAAATGAGCATGGTTGCTATGGTCACCCAGTTCACAGGGGTGTGATTTCATTACGTCAGACATTACGTCAGACCACAGCTGATCAGTCTATATAAGACCTTATACCACTCAGTTCACACGGGTGTGATTTTTTCTTTTTAGAGGGGCCCCTCCCTCCTATGCCCAGCCTTTGCAGCAGTTTGTTCCACAAAATGATTTGATTGGCTGAGCACGGAATGTGCTGTATGATGATGTATGATGATAAGAGTGCCCCTCACTTTTTTGAGGGGCGCTATAGCCCCTCCTCTATATACAGCTTTTGTCCTCACACGTATCAAGGTGTGCCATTGACAATGAAAAGGGAATTCAGGCCAAATGTCCGCTAAATCTTGTCCCCGGACCGTCTCAATATTTGCCATTGACAATGAACAGAGAAATATGACGTAAATTAAACATCAAAACATTAAACGTCGACATTGAAGGGAAAATTTACGTCATATGTAGACGAGCAAATCGGCTAACCAATCAGATGTCGGTGGGAACGCTTGGCCAATAAGGGACCACCATTCTTGATGATGATGTATGATGATGTATGAGGATGATGAGCGCCCCTCACTTCACATGGGTGTGATTTTTGAGTGGTGTAAACCACTCCTACAACTGGCTTTGTTGAGTGGTGTAAACCACTCCTACAACTGGCTTTGTTAGTTTGTCTGTCTGTCTGTTCGTACCAAAAAATGAGCATGGTTGCTATGGTCACCCAGTTCACACGGGTGTGATTTCATTACGTCAGACCACAGCTGATCAGTCTATATAAGACCTTACACCACTCAGTTCACACGGGTGTGATTTCTATTCTGCAATGTCCTGGCACCTTCCTACCTATATGAATGCCTGCCTAGATATGTCCCAAACGTAGGTCCGCTCCACCGCTAACCTGCTTGTTTTGCCTGCAATGGCTTATTAAAAACATGGTGAAGCAGCATTCTGCTTATATGGCCTGATGGCTTGGAATACATTTGCTATACAAATAGTTTATTAGTGTTTATGTCACAGCAGTGAGTGACATCATAGAGGACTGATGTCATAGACTGGCCTCTGATATAAGTGTTGTCTCGGCCACTCCAGAAATTGCTAGTTATTATTGGTGGTGTTTGCTGTACAGTCAAAATGTTGCGCTGGACAGTTTTGGTGAGGGAAACATTGAAGGAGGACGGTGAACACGCAGCCATAGCTGTGGGGTGTGAGGTGTACTCGTTTGTAGGTCCTTGTTCTGATACACGTAAAATGGGTCCGATCGATGTGTACGTCTTTGACACAGTGTCTCTGCGATGGAGGAAGTTACCCCGAGTGACACCTGGGAGAGGAAAATGCCCCCTCGAGGTTCCCAACGTATACTTTGGCTACACTGCCGTGCTGATAGAAGATATCGCCTACATCTGGGGAGGGTATGTACGTGGAGGGTACTTAGGGCTTCATGCATTTGACGTGGACACCCACAGATGGTTCAAACCCAAGGTGTCTGGGACTGTACCGAAAGGGAGGAGCGGACACTCAGCCTGTGTCCTGGAGAAGGCCATGTACATCCATGGAGGACTGGATATATCGAGTGGTATAGATTTCAAAGACATCTACAAGTTGGACACCACTGCGATGGTCTGGACTTTGATTAACACCGGAGGCACTCGAGTACCGGATTCATCACGGCATTCTGCCACCATCATCGGGCCAAAGATGTTTGTATTTGGTGGCAGCAGGCACGGTGTCGAAAACATCAGAGTGTTTGACACAGAGACCGACCACTGGCTGAGCACGCCTTCTGCACAGCTTCGTCCAAAAGGACGCTCGGGTCATTCAGCGTTTGCCTACAAAGGAGAGCTGTACATATTTGGGGGAAAATCCATGGGCTCAGGATGGAGCGACTCAAATGATCTGTGGAAATTCAATCTAAAGACCTTCACCTGGAAAGAGGTTAAGCCCAAGGGGAATTGCCCATGGCCAACCATGTGCTCTGGCTTCTGTTGCATTGTGGGAGATCTTATCCTCTTTAGAGAGGATAATATGAAATGTGATAACCTGTACATCTTAGACATGAGCCCTGGTCTAAAGACATTATGCAAGCTGGCAATTATTCAGTATGATCTGGAGCAGTCAGAACTCCCACACAACATCAGGTGGGAATTGGACGCCATGACCGATTGTGTCATGGTGCCCACCTGCACTGCCGTGCTACGTAACCTCATGTACAAGTTCATGTGTAGTGCATCTGAGTCAGTACTAGACATACTTTCATACATACTGCGCCTTTTCTTGTGTTTGTTTTTCATTTGTGCTGTAGTTGTTTTCGTTTTTGTCTATTGTCTTAAGACTCAGAGCTGTGCTCGGAGGACAATGTATTTCATTGTATTTATATGTTGTAGTTTGTATATATATTTATGAACAAATACACCTGGACTTGAACCTCATAATGGACTGGTTCTCTTCTAGATGTTTGTATGTCACAAACTGAACAATGCTTTTTTTTAGGGGCACTAGCCCCTCCTAAGCCCAGATTTTTGTTCCACGGAAATGATTTGATTGGCTGAGCACAGAACGTTATGTATAATGATGTACGATGATAAGAGCGCCCATCACTTCACATGTTGGGTGTGATTATTCATATTGAACGTATTAATCTTTTTAAAGGTCCTGCAGGGACACGCCCCGAAACATGTCATTATGATACTGCACATCACGTGGTCCCACGGAAAACAGTCTGAAACTGCACACGATGCTAGCGGCAGGCTCAGTGGCTAGACGGTTATGCTAATCGTTTAGATGGCACATTTGGCTTCGTGCTGACTAGATATGTCATTTAAAACATTATTTTATTTTGAATATCTTAGTTACAATATGGGTGAAATGACTGGAGACCAGTCGCACTCACACCCGTTGTGAGCAAATGCTTTGAAAAACATGTCAGAAAGATGATCAACAGCAAGCTGCCACCCACACTGGACCCCCTGCAATTTACCTACCGTCAGAACAGATCCACGGACGACGCCATTGCAACATCACTCCACACCACCCTCTCACACCTTGAGAAGGAGAAGTCTTATGTGAGAATGCTGTTCATTGACTATAGTTCAGCGTTCAACACCATTATCCCCCTCAAACTAGACTTCAAGCTAAAGAGCCTGGGTCTAAACTCAAACCTTTGCAGCTGGATCCTCAACTTCCTGTCAGAGCGCCGTCAGGTGGTGTGGATGGGAACAAAGTTCTCTGCCCCCCTGACCCTCAGCAGAGGAGCCCCTCAAGGATGCGTTTTGAGCCCCCTTCTCTACTCCCTGTACACCCACGACTGCGTGGCTTTGTTCAACTCAAACCAAGTGGTCAAGTTTGCAGACGACACCACAGTCATAGGCTTGATCACGGATGACGACGAAACAGCTTACAGGAAGGAAGTAGAAAACCTGGCACAATGGTGTCAAGAGAACAACCTGGCTCTCAACGTTGACAAAACAAAAGAGCTGATCTTTGACTACAGGAGGCCTCCCAGAGATCACTCTCCAGATCGGAGGTGCTGCAGTGGAAAGGGTCAGAGATTTCAAATTCCTGGGAGTGCACATTACTGAGGACCTCACCTGGGCAGTGCAGACAGAGCGGGTGGTGAAGAAAGCATAACAACGCCTCTTCTTTCTCAGAAAACTGAAGAAAGCTGGAATGGGTCCAAAAGTTCTAAGAGCTTTCTACAGAGGCACCACAGAGAGCATCCTGACTGGTTGCTTCACGGCCTGGTATGGCAACTGCACTGACCTAAACCGCAAAGGGTTGTGCGGACAGCCGAACGCATCAGCATATGTGCTCTCCCCCCTATCCAAGCCCTGTACGATGAACGCTGTGTCAGCAAAGCTCGAGGAATAATGATGTACCCAAGTCATCCTAACTTAAATATAATTAAGTTAGACTACAATACTAATAATGTCCATTTGTGTCATGTCCATGTGAAGTCCCTGTGAAGGGAGGGGGGGGGGGGGGTTGTATGTGCATACGTGCACGTGTACTCAACTGCCCCTCTCCACGCTCAAGTGCATGGGTGATGACCTGATCCCTGTCGTCTCTCAAGGTCCCTGTCATCATTTAGGATCCTAATGGCCTGGGGGAAAAAACTTTTCCTCAGTCTTTCCAGGACAGGTGTATTCTGTATCTCTTCCCGGACTTCATCAGCTCAAACAGACCGTGAGCCGGGTGGGTACTGTCCTCCATGATCCTTCAGCAGCTCAAACAGACCGTGAGCCGGGTGGGTACTGTCCTCCATGATCCTTCAGCAGCTCAAACAGACCGTGAGCCGGGTGGGTACTGTCCTCCATGATCCGCTTGGTCTTTGTTCTGCAGCACTTGGTGTAGATATCCTGGAGGGCCGGGAAGCTACCTCCTGTGATGTGATCCGCCCCGCCATCCTGACGACCCTCTGAAGCTACCTCCTGTGATGTGATCCGCCCCGCCATCCTGACGACCCTCTGAAGCTACCTCCTGTGATCCGCCCGGCCATCCTGAAGCTACCTCCTGTGATCCGCCCCGCCATCCTGACGACCCTCTGAAGCTACCTCCTGTGATCCGCCCGGCCATCCTGACGACCCTCTGCAGGGCTTGCTGGTCTCGCACCGTACAGTTCCCATACCACGCTGTGATGTTACCTGACAGGACGCTCTCTATGGTGCAGGTGTAGAAGTTGTGTAGTGCAAGAGGAGACACTCCAAAAGATCTCAGGCGGAAGCTGTTATCCTGACACCAGTGAGTCAGTCTCTCCACCTCCTCCAGGTAGGGGGACTCATTTCCCTCTGAAATCAGGCCAATCACAGCCGTGTCGTCTGCAAACTTCACGATGGAATTGGATGCCTGGGTGGCTACACAGTCATATGTGTACAGAGAGTACAGTAGTGGACTCAGTACGCAGCCTTGTGGTGCACCTGTGTTGAGGGTCATGGTTGAAGACATATATGTCTTCCGGCTTTCACCGCCTGTGGTCTGCCTGTCAGGAAGTCATGGATCCATCGACACAGTGTGCTGCTGATTCCTAGGTCCCTTAGTTTACTGATGAGCCTGGATGGAATGATGGTGTTGAAAGCGGAGCTATAATCAATAAATAATAGCCTCACGTAGGTATCCTTCTTCTTCTTGTCGTCTAGGTGGACAAGAGCAGTCTCAAGGATATGCTCGATGGCATCATCAGTGGATCTATTGGGACGATAGGCAAACTGTAGGTTGTCAAATGACCCTGGTAGTAGGGAGGAAATGTGGCCCTTTATCAGCTTTTCAAAGCACTTCATCACTACTGATGTTAGCGCTACTGGGCGATAGTCATTTAGACAGCTAGGTTTTGGGATCTTGGGTACCGGGATAATAATGGACTCCTTGAAGCATGTGGGAATAATAGACTGGGCCAGAGAGTGATTGAATATTGCTGTGAATACTGGTGCAAGTTGGTCGGCACATGTTTTCAGTACTCGTCCTGCAATGCCATCTGGTCCTGCAGCCTTCCTGATGTTCACTTTACTGAACATCCTCCTCACAGAATGCTCAGATACTGTGAGAGGGCTATCCTCTGCCTCTCTGACTGTCTCTGCTCTGTCTGCACTGACCTGCCTGTTACCAGGGGTCTCAAAGCGTGCATAAAAGGTGTTTAGTTCATTTGCCAGAGACATGTCAGCATTTTCCAAGGAGGGGGGAGGTGCCTTATAGTCTGTCATCTCCCTCAACCCTTTCCACAAACTCCTAGAGTCTCCCTGTTGGAACTGTAGATCCACCTTTTCTCCATACTGCCTTTTGGCATCTTTCACAGCTCTCCTCACGTCATAACATGCTGCTCTATAGGCATCCTTATTGCCTGTCACCAGCCCTGACTTATGAGTGGCTGTTCTCTTTTTCAGAGCCTCACGGATATTCCTATTTATCCAGAGTTTCTGGATTACAGCCTCTGTTGTCTTACAAATAGTGTCTAGTACAGACGTAGTGAAAGCATTAATGTCACTTATGGGGGTTGAGCTACTATACTCACTCCAGACGGCGTCATGCAGAGCAACCTGCAGCGCAGCTTCTGACTGGTCTGTCCAACGAGAGACCGTCCGCGTCACCGATGCGCGCCCCCGGCGTTTGTTGACATACGCTGGTCTCATCATAATAGCAGCGTGGTCGCTCCCCCCAATAGCAGGAAGGACTTGGGGTTTATACCCTCCCTTCAGGAGAGAATAGCAGTGATCCAAGGTATTTTTACCTCGTGTGGCGAAGTCAATGTGTTGATAAAAGTTAGGCAACACTGACTTTAAATTAACGTGATTAAAATCACCCGCCACGATAAAGACGGAGTCGGGGTTCTTCGTCTGTAGCCCACTTAAGCTGTTGTGGAGAAGCGATAAAGCACCCACTCGCGTGCGGTGGAATATAAACAGCTGTAAATATCACCGATGAGAATTCCCGTGGGAGAAAGAAGGGTCTACATTTTAATGACAATTGTTCCAGATCGGGTGAGCAGGAGCTGGCCAGCTTTGTAACACTTCTAGAGTCACACCAGTCCTTGTTGATCATACAACAGACACCTCCTCCCGTCTGTCTCTCAGATTCCTCCGTTCTGTCCTGGCGATACACATTAAACGCGTCCGATGGCCTGATCGCCTGATTGCACTCTATATTCTATTTTGTTTGCTGTGTTTTGCTGTTTTGATGTCGTATTATATTTGTGCTGCTGCATTGTCTGAAGTAAGCCAAACAAAAATAAGTTTTACTCTTATGTACCTGTACACAAGATGTAACAATAAAGCACAACCTTGAACCAATGCAATTGAGGTTGGCATCGTTATTAGAGTAACTGTTGCACAAGGTAAACAGCCCCCACCTCCCTGATAACCAAGAAATGAAAATGGAGGCTCGTATAATGGGACTCAATGGCTGGCAAGGCTGAGCTGTGCTTATGCTACCACCTAGCGGGCAGCAAAATAATTAAACTGCTCTCAATTTCCGGAGAACGGTCATATAATAAATTACCAAATACAGTTTTGTGTCCGGTGTCATTCATATCACTAGGTCACATTTATATAAAATGTGTGAAAAAGACTAGGCCTTGTCCGTGGCAAATTTGAGAAACACACAATTATTATAATGTTTTGATCAATCACTGTTCTTGAGAGTGTAAAATTAAACCGAATGGACCCGTACGGGTCCATTCGGTTTCATTTTACGCTCTCAAGAGTTAAAGATCTCTAAGGGTCTGTTTGGTTAACAACTCTCCATAATTGTGCTGGGTACCACCTGGAACCCTAGCTCTCAAGGACCAGCTGGTGGTCCCCGGACCACTGGTTGAAAACCACTGAAATAGAGGCATATATATACCTCAATTGCCATGTATTGCTGTACTTTAAAGATGGAGTGCCGTGACCCCCACCCTAACACATGATCATCAGTTTATATCCCTTTTTTTTGTGTACAGTATGTGTACAGTATGCATGGTTTGCCTGGTGGGTGGTGTCAGGTGACCAGGAAAAATAAGAAAAATGCCGTACACTCGTAGCCACGATGCTTTATGTGTATTGACAAGAATCCAACTTTTCGACCTCCTGTCCAAACGTGGCTACGAGTGTGCAGCCTTTTTCTTTGTTTCCCTTGTTTACTGCCTTATAGGCCAGCACCTGCCAGTGCACGGGTGTGCACTGTGCGCCCTTTCCTGTTTTGTCTAATGTGTGGTGATCCACCTGAAGCCAGTGTTGAGATGACTAAGGGCCGATTCATACTCCTATTTTAGAGCCGAATAAAAGTCGGTTCGGCTCTGTAGAGACGTCATTTGAGGTTCGGGGCGGGGGGCTTGGGGGTACCGTCCTAAAGTCGGCTCTTCGGTGCTACTGAAAATTTCTGACGAGCCGAAATAATTTCGGCACTACAGCGCCGAAACAGCGGTAAAATAGGCGTATATGAATCGGACCATACAACAAAGAAAAGACAGATGTGGTTTTCACCAAACTTTATTTATTTACCACACTGCAAAGACTATCCATTTCAGAGTGTTCATTTCAGCCTGGCACTAGTGGGACTTAAGAGTGCTTGTCTTTCTGAAAACAAAGGGACAATAAGGACAACTCTGTCGTTGATTCAATCTTTTGCTCTGTTTCCAGTGCAAATCAGCTCATCTCTCAAAGCTTGACATCTGAGTCACGAAGACTAAACCCCTTATCCCTAAACTACTACTATTTTGAAAAACATTTTTGAATAGTTAAAATAGCCAATCTGAATCTACAAGCTCACAACGTGTCGATGTAGATCGGCTATAGTTGAACTATTCAAAAATGTTTTTCAAAATAGTGAAAAAAGGAAAAGTAGTTTAGGGATAAGGGGTTTAGCATGGACGAAAACAGAGCCCTGTATCAGTGTTGTTTTCGTCGACTAAAACTAAAACTAAAAATGTTCGTCGACTACCCTTTTTCACTGACGAAAACTAAATGGAAACTAAATGAAAACTAACCCATGATGACTAAAACTAAGACTAAATATACTATATATATATATATATATATATATATATAACAAATAAAAACTGGACTAAAATGTTAGGAAGGGACTAGTGGACAAGAGATCCAGTATAAGTCATTTTTCACTTGGTTGCATGCTGAAAATAGCATGCAACCAAAAAAAAGCTCGCAACGCGTCGCACTGCGACGCGTTGTGAGCTTGTAGATCGGCTATTTTCAGCAAGTGTAAAAACAGTCATTACGATGGCATCAAGGCCCGCCAAAATAAATTTGAGTCGACTAAATCAACTGTAGATTTAGTCGACTAAAATATTATGATATTTAGTCGACTAAAACTAGACTAACACTAAAACATTCCAGGTGACTAAAATGTGACTGGAACTAAATGAAAGCTATTGAAGAGACTATGACTAAAACTAAAATCTAAATTTGCTGCCAAAAACAACACTGCCCTGTATGTCTACATTTTGAGACATGACCTGACGACTCGCTGAGGTTTAATTTCACATCTTAAGGCACAGTGCCAGATGATAAAATGACAGTGAAATAATATGTTCTGTTACAGTGGTGTGGAGGTGAAACAGCTAGAGGCCATGGTGCCGAATGGCTGGATGAGACACGCTTCTCTAGTCCGTTGTCCCCTGCAAAGAAAACACATCGTTTGAGTGAGTGTGTGTGTGTGTGTGTGTGTGTGTGTGTGTGTCTGTGTGTGTGTGTGTGTGTGTGTGTGTGTGTGTGTGTGTGTGTGACGTAGGGCATTCACTTCTAGTCATTTTTACTAGTTGACTAGTCGACTTGTCGACTAGTTGTTTAACTACCTATTATGTAAAAAATAAAATAAATTAAAAAAATATACTTTTTTTTTTTTTTTTTAATAAATATTTGTACATTGAAAAACGGTACATGGTGACTATAACTATAATCTACCTGATCTTGAGGCCTACAAAATCGGGAAAAAAATAAAAAATAAAAATAATAAACCTTTTTTTTTTTTTTTTCTTATCAACTAGTCAACTAGTACCAACAAGGTCGACTAGTGGATGTACTAGTCGACTAGTAAACTAGTCGACTAGTTGCTTAATGCCCTAGTGTGTGTGTGTGTGTGTGTGTGTGTGTGTGTGTGTGTGTGTGTGTGTGTGTGTGTGTGTGTGTGTGTGTGTGTGTGTGTACATACCTGCACAAGGTGCATGTAGACCTTGCCTCCTACACACACTTGTACTTCACATATAAGAACTGGGGAATTCCAGTTCCTTTAGGACAGTTGTTCCCAAAGACATCGTTAGTAGCCCTCAACAGGCACGTGCGTTTCCCCGCACACCTGCCGTGCATGCACGTACGCACACACACACACACACACACACACACACACACACACACACACACACACACACACACACACACACACGCACACACACACACACACACACACACACACACGCACGCACACACACACACACACACACACACACACACACACACATACACACACACACACACACACACACACACACACACACACACACACACACACACACACACACACACACACACCCTTCCGTTACAATCCATTACATTCTAATGCTAAAGGACACGTGGAAGCCATGTAAGCAGTGGGCACCGTGTCTTTTGTCTTTTTTTTAGAGAGAGAGAGAGAGAGAGAGAGAGAGAGAGAGTCAGTGCCGTCTCTACAGGGGGGCATTGGGGGGCATTGCCCCCCAGATTGGATTTTGTGCCCCTCCAGTCCAGATTGGCCAGTAGTAGGTCTACCCTACCCTACTGTTACTGTACCAATATTTTAATGTTTTACAAATGTTAAATCTATAAGTTCTTCATGATTATTGTAATGTAAATATATACATGTTCAAATTAATGTAATAGTTAATAGAAATACAAGGTAATAGTAGTAGCAGTATTTGTATTTCATTGTTTGTTGTTGGTGCTGCTGCATAATTGTAGCCTACTTGTAACCTTTTTCAAGCATCACTTTCTTAATAGGCGATAGGGGGGGGTTTGAAAAATGAAGTGCCCCCTTTTGAAAAAAGTATGCCCCCCTGCTGATGTGTGCCTGGAGACGGCACTGGAGAGAGTATTGTACTGTATATGCGGCATCTTACCGGGTTGCCGCGTAGGCTCGCTTCTTGCGTGTTCCGCATGACTGCTTGACTCGCCTCCGAGTGCAGTAACGGTGACGCTTGGATCTCCCATAGAACGCGAACACAACCTTGACCGTCATATTCCCTGAGAAGAAGTAAAGAGAGCCGATGATAGGATTAGTTTTGCATGTTGCTGATAATTTACTACTGTATATAGTAGGCTACAATGTAATATATAGTCTACTACTAGTCTGAATCCATGTTACGAGATTGTAGACCGGATATTTTCACTACTCATTTGTTTTCTAATTTATTGCATTTTATTATCTTCATGGCATTACTGAAAATAATAATTTAATTGGTTTCGAATTCATGAAAACCAAAAATGCTTTTGAGGGGGGATTTCTCTGTGAAAACGTTTTGTCTGAATGGATGTTGTATCTTACATGCACTGCAGCGCATCCGAAGAACCTTTCCCTCACACGCCTTGGCAACATCTGAATAGAATGACAACAAGGTGGAGGTTAATTTAAGTGCAGTACTATTTAGGAATACATCCGTCAGTCTAGCAGTACATTTATTGTATGCATTCAATGTGAGTGTGTGAAAAGTGTCAGGTGTGATGTGTGATAGGAAAGTATCGGCAAGAATACAAGGGAAGGTGAAGATGGTGAGACAAGCTATATAGCCTATAGGTTTAGAGACAGTTGCACTGAGGAAAAGACGGGATCCAGCAGAGCTGGAGGTATGAGCCGTTTCGACCGAAAATCAACCGATAATTCCCAGTAGGTTACTTATTACGCGATCTTATCTAGCCGATCGGACCTACTGCATGTAGTCTGGAGCCTACTGGCTGCAATTGGCATTGATAACACGTTAACCGATCTTATCGGTCTACTGGACATGCTGGGAGCCTGAAAATGACAAGCCTCCTCATACCCTCACCTAAACTTAACGGATAAACGGATAAATGGATAGGATCAGGAACAAGTACATCAGAGCGCATGTCAGATGTTTTGGAGAGGAGGGATAGTGAGCCTAGCGGTAGAAGGATGTTGAGGTTGGAACTGCCAGGCAGGAGGCCTATAGAGGAAGACCAAAGAGAAGATGTATGGATGCAGTGAAAGAGAACATGAAGTTATTTGGTGTGAGAGAAGAGGAGACAGAGGACAGGGTGAGATGGAGGCAGATAACACGCTGTGGTGAGTTTGGTGACCCGAGAAGGGAACTGCCGAAAGGAAAAGAAGAAGGAAAACATTTAAAACATAGTTTGACTATACTAGCTGATCTACTTCGACATAGCATGGCAGGCGGTGTGCAAGATTGGGCACATGCAGTGTTAGTGTTCCTATTGAGGGAACGTGCTATAGGGCTGAGAGAGCATCTAGCTCCCCGTGTTAGTGTTCCTATTGAGGGAACGTGCTATAGGGCTGAGAGAGCATCTAGCTCCACATGCAGTGTTAGTGTTCCTATTGAGGGAACGTGCTATAGGGCTGAGAGAGCATCTAGCTCCCCATGCAGTGTTAGTGTTCCTATTGAGGGAACGTGCTATAGGGCTGAGAGAGCATCTAGCTCCCCGTGTTAGTGTTCCTATTGAGGGAACGTGCTATAGGGCTGAGAGAGCATCTAGCTCCCCATGCAGTGTTAGTGTTCCTATTGAGGGAACGTGCTATAGGGCTGAGAGAGCATCTAGCTCCCCATGCAGTGTTAGTGTTCCTATTGAGGGAACGTGCTATAGGGCTGAGAGAGCATCTAGCTCCCCGTGTTAGTGTTCCTATTGAGGGAAGGTGCTATAGGGCTGAGAGAGCATCTAGCTCCCCATGTTGTTCCTATTGAGGGAACGTGCTATAGGGCTGAGAGAGCATCTAGCTCCCCATGAGGGAACGTGCTATAGGGCTGAGAGAGCATCTAGCTCCCCGTGTTAGTGTTCCTATTGAGGGAACGTGCCATAGGGCTGAGAGAGCATCTAGCTCCCCATGAGGGAACGTGCTATAGGGCTGAGAGAGCATCTAGCTCCCCGTGTTAGTGTTCCTATTGAGGGAACGTGCCATAGGGCTGAGAGAGCATCTAGCTCCCCATGAAAGCTATAGGGCTGAGAGAGCATCTAGCTCCCCATGAAAGCTATAGGGCTGAGAGAGCATCTAGCTCCCCATGAAAGCTATAGGGCTGAGAGAGCATCTAGCTCCCCATGAAAGCTATAGGGCTGAGAGAGCATCTAGCTCCCCATGAAAGCTATAGGGCTGAGAGAGCATCTAGCTCCCCATGAAAGCTATAGGGCTGAGAGAGCATCTAGCTCCCCATGAAAGCTATAGGGCTGAGAGAGCATCTAGCTCCCCATGAAAGCTATAGGGCTGAGAGAGCATCTAGCTCCCCATGAAAGCTTTCGTTACAGGACTGTCTGTTTGGTTTTCTGAGGTTTCCTCACATATACCTGTATCTTCATACTGGATTGTGTGAAAAATAACACATGGGATGCCTCGGAACTTCGGAAGTGATGGAAAATGAAATAAGATGAATATCATGCTGCTCATGTGTGGTTTTAGGTACAATAAAATATCAGGTGAATGCTCATGTATGGCGCTAGGTAGACATTATGTAGATAAAATATCGGACGAATGCTCACGTCTGGTTGGAGGCAGACATACGTAATCGGCAGTCACGACACGCCGGCCACGCTGGCGTACTCTACACCACCGTTTCCTGTTGCATTCCCTGTAAGTGAAACGACAAAACGTACGTATTTGTATACGTGCATGGTGTACACGGCGCAGTAGTGTGTAGCGTGTGTGTTTAGCGACCACACCATCACTGCTGTCAGGAGTTGAGAAGTAACATTTTGTTTGACACTGTTCTGCAGATTTTGTGAAAATAGCCAATCTACAAGCTCACAACAACATTGTGACAATTTGTGAGGCGTTATTCCATGACTTGCTCAAGGACGCTTTGGCATGTAGCCAAGAGGAAGTAAAGGTACTCTTTATGCATTATCCATATTCACAAGTTTTCAAATGTATAAACATCGTTTGGATAATTGCGATGTTTGTAAGCTTGTATGATCGGCTATTTTCAAATGCCCCAAATATGTACAGGGCTGAAGTGGTCAATGTAAGTTTTGTAATAATAATCAAAATCCACAAAGTAATGATGGGCCTAACTAACAGTTTCAAATAATTGCAGGGCCAAATTAACCATTGGGCCGGTGAGGCCGTGGCCCAGGGGCCCTTGGCTTTCAGGGGCCCTTCATTGGCCATTGATTTTGTTAAATTTAGGTCAAATAGATGATAAAAACACAAAGAAAACATGAAACGAGTAAAAGTATTGGAAATTGGACATTCTCCAGTAAAGTGAAAGTACCTCAACATTGTACAGTACTTAAGCAAATGTACTTAGTTACTTTTCACCAAGCACTGTATGACGTATACAGCCCAAACCACACCAATGGGTTGCTTCAACCAAACGGTTGTGAGTAGACACATGCAGATGCATGTAGATGCATGTAGTTGCAAGCAACCGTTGAATTGAACCAATTTAATCACTTGTGTCGACGCGTGCCGACGTGCAACAGGACATAATATACAAGTAAGACGCGCGAACGCGGGAAGCAAACGCAGCTCGTAAATTGCAATAACAACCATTATAATAAATTCCATACTTTTTAAAGTATTTCTTCTATTTTTTTAGTTTATTTTATTTAGTTTTCTACTGTGTGTGTGTGTGTGTGTGTGTGTGTGTGTGTGTGTGTGTGTGTGTGTGTGTGTGTGTGTGTGTGTGTGTGTGTGTGTGTGTGTGTGTGTGTGTGTGTGTGTGTGTGTGTGTGTGGTTTTTTGTGTGTGATACAGCTGCGCCCTCTGGTGGCGGGCAGGGGGTGTCACACACACACACACACACACACACACACACACACACACACACACACACACACACACACACACACACACACACACACACAGTTCTACATTTCTTTTAGGTTTTCTGAGCTCAATTGCACCCAAAAAAAAGCTGAACTTTTAATTGTACTTTTACTTTTACATTCAGTAGTGTTTCTGTAGTCTGGGGTTTTCTGGCTCAAACAAGTGCTCTGATTTTCCTGCTGTTTGTGATGTCACAGCCTGCAAATCCCATCCCATTATATCAATGGGATTTGCCAGCAGATGTCACTGTTTTCACTGTTTTGCCTGTTTTCATTGCAGCTCATAAGGCTTCCAAACCCCAAAGAAAACTCCAGACCACAGAAAATCCACTGATTGTTCAAAGTTTAGGGTCTTTGGGTGTAATTGAGGTCATAAAACCTAAAAGAAAAACGAAAAATAGAAATAAATGAAAATGAATGTCATGAAACCTTTACAATAACTTACTTCTTCACGGTCCGCATTGATGCTGCCGTTTGCCTCTTCTTGTAGTGTACTTGCACTCTACTGTGCCTAGCTGCAGAGAAACATCAGCCTGTGTTAACTCCAAACATATTTTATTCACTACTATGTCCAGATGCACATCTATGAATGTGTTATTATCTTACAGGTTCCAAGGAACGGGAGACATTTGACTTACGACATTTCATCATTGTCATCGTATAATCCATTGATGAGGTATGTCCTTTTCTAATTCCTTGTGAAGTTGGCTTCCCTGAAAATTAAAAACAGCAACAAATTGAGAGCTCTCTCGCTCTCTCTCTCTCTCTCTCTCTCTCTCTCTCTCACGCACACACATGCGTGCGTGTGTGCGTGCGTGCGTGTGTGTGTGTGTAGAGCTTTATTAGCATGAGAAAACATAAGTTTACATTGCCAATCAAAATAAAGCATTGTATGTAGAATAAATATTGAATAATAAGGAATAAAATAAAATAAAGTGTAGTGTGTGTGTGTGTGTGTGTGTGTGTGTGTGTGTGTGTGTGTGTGTGTGTGCATGCGTGCGTGCGTGCGTGCGTGCGTGCGTGCGTGTGTGCGTGCGATTGTGTCCTTACGTATGTGGGCGCGTGCGTGGCGTGCACTTACGTAACTTGAGGCAGCTGTAGCGGGTCTCCATGTAGTAGTCTGCATGTAGTAGTGAGCATTTCTTGCTCAAGGCAGCCAACTTGCTCATGGCCACCGCACAGCCTCTGGTCCACATACACCTGCATGGGAGCAAAGCACAGAGACCAGGGGTCACCAACACGCACAGAGACCAGGGGTCACCAGAGACCAGGGGTCACCAGAGACCAGGGGTCACCAACATGCACAGAGACCAGGGGTCACCAGAGACCAGGGGTCACCAGAGACCAGGGGTCACCAACACGCACAGAGACCAGGGGTCACCAGAGACCAGGGGTCACCAACATGCATAGAGACCAGGGGTCACCAGAGACCAGGGGTCACCAACACGCACAGAGACCAGGGGTCACCAACACGCACAGAGACCAGGGGTCACCAGAGACCAGGGGTCACCAACATGCATAGAGACCAGGGGTCACCAGAGACCAGGGGTCACCAACATGCATAGAGACCAGGGGTCACCAGAGACCAGGGGTCACCAACACGCACAGAGACCAGGGGTCACCAGAGACCAGGGGTCACCAACACGCACAGAGACCAGGGGTCACCAGAGACCAGGGGTCACCAACATGCACAGAGACCAGGGGTCACCAGAGACCAGGGGTCACCAACACGCACAGAGACCAGGGGTCACCAGAGACCAGGGGTCACCAACATGCACAGAGACCAGGGGTCACCAGAGACCAGGGGTCACCAACACGCACAGAGACCAGGGGTCACCAGAGACCAGGGGTCACCAACACGCACAGAGACCAGGGGTCACCAGAGACCAGGGGTCACCAACATGCACAGAGACCAGGGGTCACCAGAGACCAGGGGTCACCAACACGCACAGAGACCAGGGGTCACCAGAGACCAGGGGTCACCAACACGCACAGAGACCAGGGGTCACCAGAGACCAGGGGTCACCAACATGCACAGAGACCAGGGGTCACCAGAGACCAGGGGTCACCAGAGACCAGGGGTCACCAGAGACCAGGGGTCACCAACATGCACAGAGACCAGGGGTCACCAGAGACCAGGGGTCACCAGAGACCAGGGGTCACCAGAGACCAGGGGTCACCAGAGACCAGGGGTCACCAACACGCACAGAGACCAGGGGTCACCAGAGACCAGGGGTCACCAACACGCATAGAGACCAGGGGTCACCAGAGACCAGGGGTCACCAGAGACCAGGGGTCACCAGAGACCAGGGGTCACCAGAGACCAGGGGTCACCAACACGCATAGAGACCAGGGGTCACCAGAGACCAGGGGTCACCAGAGACCAGGGGTCACCAGAGACCAGGGGTCACCAGAGACCAGGGGTCACCAGAGACCAGGGGTCACCAACATGCATAGAGACCAGGGGTCCCCAACATGCAGTGGTGGAAAAAGTACTCAATTGTTTTACTTAAGTAAAAGTACCGATACTGCAATTTAGAACTACTTCGTTACAAGTAAAAGTACGGAATTGAAAATGTACTTGAGTAAAAGTATAAAAGTATCGGCGTCAAAATGTATTTAAAGTACTAAAAGTAAAAGTACTCATATTGCAGAATGTCACATTTCACAAGTTCAAAATGTGTACAAAGTCTATTGAAATTCTTCTTTTATTTTTACACACCATAATAATGTTCTTATTTTGATCATAACACCCACTTATTGAATGTCAGTCTCCATGTTTTCTTCAGAATATGTATGACAATTATTTACTACGACTCTATGGAATATTAGGAGTCCAGCTAGTACTATAGTGGTTCTCATTCTCAAATGTTTTAATTAAAAAGAAAGGCTCCCCTTAACTCTGAGAGTGTTCAAATGGAACCACAACACCCGCAGAGTTACAGACCTGTTATGGTCATTCAGGGCTCTCATTTTGTAAGTCCGTGGCAAAAATGGAATGTGGGAAAAATGTCCACCACAAGCCAACATGGCGACGGCCCCCTGCGTGCGTGCGTGCGTGCATGCGTGCGTGCGTGCGTGCGTGCATGTGTGCGAGCGTGCGTGCGTGCGTGCGTGCGTGCATGTGTGCGAGCGTGCGTTCGTGCGTGCGTGGTTTCTTACTTCTTCTTCATCAACCTCACCAGAGCTTTGGTGGTACAGTGTGTCTTGACCCCGCTGAACGAGCTTCTCCCGCCATTGCTGCAGATTTTAGCGTCTCTACGTCCGTAGAAAACGCCGCGTACAATGAGGACCTTCCCTTGTCCTGAAGAGAGGAATCAGCCTCACAGTCATATCACAGGTCATCAATGGGGGGGGGGGGGGTCAAGAGAAGACAACAAGGGGTATCTACATTGCCTATTTACACATGCATATCCATACAGGGGCGGCGGTGGCTCAGGGGTAGAGTGGCCGGATGGAAACCACAAGTATCCCAGTTCGAACCCGGGCTCCCCCAGAGTTAGTGTTGAATTCCTTGAGCAAGACTCTGAACCCCTATTGCTCCCGATGTGCAGGTTGGTGCCTTGCATGGTTTCCTCTGGCGTGTGTGTGTGTGTGTGGGTGGGTGAATGGTAATGCACAATATATATAAATGCACCATTGCTATATAAATGCACCATTTACCATACAAACATCTATGTACACGGTTTAGAAATAAGGTGCATGAGGCATAGCAGCTGGTAAGCTGTTTGTGACATACAGACCTAGTTACGTGATTAAAACGCATCCTGCATGCTGGCGGGTATTGATTAAAACGCATCCTCCATGCTGGCGGGTATTGATTAAAACGCATCCTGCATGCTGGCGGGTATTGATTAAAACGCATCCTGCATGCTGGCGGGTATTGTCGGAAACTGTGTCTGGGCATGTGTGAATAAGGCTCATTCCAATTCTGGTTCGGATCAAACAAATAAATGAGAATATATGCCAAAAAGAACTGAGAATTCAGTTCAGTGCAGCTGTGAATGCAATCCGCACCAAATAGCAAGTGAACCAAAATACATACAAGTAGTGCATAATGATTTTGATTATGCACCATATCATTATATGTTGCATAATATAATATATTATGCAATATAAATATATAATTTTTCACAACACAAAAGGTGGTACGTGGTCTCTCTCTCTCTCTCTCTCTCTCTCTCTCTCTCTCTCTCTCTCTCTCTCTCTCTCTCTCTCTCTCTAGTTCAAGCTGACATGGCAGTAGAAAGTTCCATCTTACCACACGTCAGGCGATGCACGTCACCACCGCACGTTGTTTTTTTCATGTCTATTGGATGAGCAAACATCACACACACACACACACACACACACACACACACACACACACACACACACACACACACACACACACACACACACACGCACACGTTTTTTTGGGTTTTTTTTGTTGCAAATTTCAATTTCCACGACTGCCAATTTTAAAAAATCAATATAATAATTTACTTTTCATATTATATTTAAGTGAATATAGTTTCAACTTGTTTACTAATTGAATATACACGTCATTTCAGCTTGTTTTCTTGGTTTCTAAGGTAATTTAATACAAACGATGCAGGGCATTATATGTCCAGTATTAACTAGTTGAAGAGAGACGGTTTACTCACACTGGCTGTTAGCCTCCCAGCACACAGCAGCCAGCACTGAAACACACACGACACCACAATGTGTCAAAACAATACACAGATTACAGTGCTTACATCGATCATTATGTAGCAGTAAGTAGCCTTGCCGAGCCATGGGGCCCATAGGGCAGGAGCCTATCTCCTGTTTCTGTAGCGTGAGGCAGCTTGATGTAGGCCTACAAGTACACCCCCTGGACATGACGCTAGTATGTCGCAGGGACTTACCCCCAATCCAACCCTTGATGCTGAGTGTCAAGCAGGGAGGCACTGGGTCCCATTTTTTTAGAGTCTTTGTATGACCCGGCCGGGGATCGAACCCCGACCTCCCAGTCTCAGGGCGGACACTCTAACCACAAGGCCACTGAACTATAGCCATCGATCAGTATAGGCACGACCTACTAAGGAACAACCAGAATGTCAACATTTGAGGACCTTGGAGCCTGCTGTATATTTTGAAGAGTTTGAAGAGTCTATACTCACTGCTGAGGACACACAGGAGTCGGAGGTTGGTCATCTTGTCAGATCAAAGCTGATCAACTGATGTATTCGTACTGCTTCAAATACGCTCTTTATATAGTGTAGGCTATACTCATTATGATAAATACTCATCGTAAAAACCGGAATAATGTTATATAATGTACATTCAGTGATATAACACTGTTTGAGCTCAAACTGTATACATCAAACTCAATATTTGTGTTAACTCAGCCCCCAGCGTTTGCACTTCATCTCAAGTACATTTTCCCACCACCACTTTCTGCAAATACGGGAAAAGCACATCTGTGTCATTTTATACTTTGGTGGTAGATATACAGGTCCATCCCAACGAATTAGAATAATCTGAAAAAGTTCATTATTTGCCATAATGTAATAAAAATAAATAAACGTTCATATATTTTAGATTCATTACACAACAACTGAAACTAGAAAAAGTGCCCTTCTGGGCAGGTCTCCACCAGGAGGATAGGACTGTGTGAGATGTTTGGCAAAATGTTTAGGAGTAATATAAACATGTTCTTTTGTTTGTTTGTTTTTTGCAACAATTTTCTTCATTTTGTTGAGGAAATGCAGAGCCAGATCACTCAGAGCATCTCTGAGGATAGAATTCTGGATGAGCAGGACATGTGCAGCATTTTGAACGAAACGGGCCACTCCTGAAAACTTTGGAAGGCAATGTTAGCCAATCAGTGTAGAATCTGAGAAATCCAACAGAAACGTCTTGATCACATGACCTCTTGATCATGTGTACCGATTTGCGTGAGATTTGGATGAAATCTGTGTGACTAACATAAGCAATGTGTTTAGCAGAAATCGGCCTCATGGTGGCGCTATAACCGACAGATGTGGAGGGATGCAGGGACAATGGAGATAGTGTATACCGAATTGTGTGATGTATGGATAAAATGTGTACGAGTAATCTACAGAAATGTGTTTTGCCTAAATCGGCCTCATGGTGGCGCTATAACAGGCCGTTGAAGAATATTTGGGGCAGAGGTTTGTCGTTCCAGGGAGTGTGTGTGCAAAGTTTGGCATGGATCGGGCCAACGGTGGCGGAGATTAGCTGGTAACGGATGGACGGAAGGAAGGACGGACGGACGGACACACACACACACACACACACACACACACACACACACACACACACACACACACACACACACACACACACACACACACACACACACACACGGACGGAGTGCAAAACATACTCTCTCCCCATGCCTTCGGCCTGGTGGAGACAATAAGTCACGCCTTTTATTGTTTTAATTTTGATGATTATGGCGTACAGCTCATGAAAATCAAAAAAATCCTATCTCAGTGAATTAGAATATTTTACGAGACCACTAAAAAAACTATTTTTTTTAAACGAGAAATGTCGACCATCTGAAAAGTATATTAATGTGAAATGAAATGAAATGAAATCTATATTTACCCAGGGTATCTGGGCTAAGCTCAAGAACTTGTTTCCAGCCAGGCCCTGCTCATAGAACACATTTCATCGTAGTGGTTGATGCCTTGTTCAAGGGCATTTCAGCGGTGGTAATTTTAACGTGTCGGACGGCTGGTTCGAACTGGGAACCTTCCGGTATCTAGACCGCGCCGCTATCCGTTCGGCCACCGCTGCCACGACACATGTATGCAGTTACTACTTGGTCTGGGCTACTTTTGAACAAAATATTTCATCAATGGGGCGTGGCATGGAGGTGATCGGCCTGTGGCACTGTTGAGGTGTTATGGAAGCCCAGGTTTGCTTTGATAACAGCCGTAAATTAATTTGTATTGTTCAGTCTTATGTCTCACACCTTCCTCTTGACAATACAACCAAGATTCTCTGTGGGGTTCAGGTCAGGCCAGTTGGCTGGTCAGTTAAGCACAGTAATACCATGGTCAGTACACCAGTTACTAGTAGTTTTGGCACTGTGGGCAGGTGCCAAATCGAGCTGGAAAGGAAAATTAGCATCTCCATGAAGCTTGTCAACATACTGAAGCACACAGTGCTGTAAAATATCACAATAGATGGTTGTGTTGAGACTCTGGACATGACAAAACACAGTGATGATTTAGGCCATGTTATCTGCTGGTGTTGATCCACTAACTGACTCATGACTGCAAATGTAACAATGGTTTCAACACAGCCATCTTTTTAGAGTACATTGTACTGTGGCCTCAGGTCTTAATGAGTGCATCTATTATACATAAATGCCACGTGTGTCACATGTAGACCACATGACTTATTGTCTATAGGCTTTTTAGCTTGTGAGCCAAATTATAGGAGACATTAACCCAAATGAAGTGAAAATAGCACAAGCTCACAAATTCTCACTTCACACCGCGTTGTGAGCTTGTAGATCGGCTATTAAAAACAAAATGTAGGAAACAAAAAATAAAGGGACCCATAAAGATGTGACCCAGTGTTTGGGAAACAGTGGTCTATGCCAGTGGTTCTCAACCTGTGGGCCGGGACCCCCAGGGGGGTCCCCACATGAGTGTGACTGCTGACAGTGGTTCTCAACCTGTGGGCCGGGACCCCCAGGGGGGTCCCCACATGAGTGTGACTGCTGACAGTGGTTCTCAACCTGTGGGCCGGGACCCCCAGGGGGGTCCCCACATGAGTGTGACTGCTGACAGTGAAGTGACAATTTAAGGGGAAGAAAAGACCATTACTGCATCAATCAACAAACTATAAAAACTGGTGAAACATTATGTTCAACCTCCTGGCCATGGCGGGTGACATGGGAAACATGATGTTCAACCTCCTGGCCATGGCCCAGGGTGCGGGACACGATAGCACTGTCAAACAAGTTTTTTTTAATGTTATTTATTTAACCTTTATTTAACCAGTAAACACCACGTCGGGACTAAAGTCTCCTTTACAGGTGTAAACGGCATGGCCAAGAGAAGAGGCAAAACATGTTCGACACGGCTCTGCCAGTAACAACAGATACAGGACAACATTTAGGACAGAGTAGACAAAACAAACATTTGTAAGCACAGTACCTACGATCTAAGGAAGCTCAAGGAAAGAACATGCAGGAATAAGATCTAATAAGATGACCAATACAAATGAATATAAAGACTAAGCAACAATGTTTGCTACTAGACTAATATAAGACCAGAGCAACATTCCCTATATGTCAAAGCAGGAGCAGTAAGTCTATCGTTGCTGCTAAACGATTGACAACCTAAATTATGACAAAGTTGAATAACTTGTATTGTATACAATACATATGGTGTGGGCGTTGCTGCCTCATCTCTCTCTCAGCTCAGCTGTCCTTGGCCATTTAGATGCTCAAGAGAATCAAATACTGGTTTAAATGGTTGTCTCTGTATAACTCACACAAGATAAGACAATTATAGCCATTAGAACACTCAAACCACAATGTACAAAATGTCACACTATAAACGTGGCACTATGTTACACTATGTTATATTATAATTACATTATAAATTAAAATTAATGTATATATTCATGGATATCATGCCATGAATGTCCTTGGCAGTATGGTGGCATCAGGTTTTCTATGTTTCCCTTATAGGTAAGTAGCAATCCCTTCCCTTGACATGAAAATGTCAGTGCATGAATGAATGAATGAATGAATGAATGAATGAATGAATGACTTAATTAATTAATTAATGAATGCCTTTATTGCAGACTCAGGGTCCATAGAAAAACAACACACAAAATACAATATACATCCAATACAAAACAGTCCAAATGTACATGTTACACAGGCATTTGTGACAGTTATAAATACAGGCTTTTAAGCCAATGTCTTCTATAAGGCCAGAGGAGTATCTAGTTCTAGTGCAACTTTTGACAGGGTTATTTATACTGACGATAATGCTATCCACAGACTCATCCAAGCGACACATGAATCTATGCATTAAGTTCTGGAGAACAGCTTGAAAAGTATTGACTCGAGTCTTGCAGCCACAAACATTTCACTTGCACTGCACCATCTAGGCTTTTTGAGTAAAATTCTCATGGCATCCTTATATGCTACTTGAAGTTTCTGAATACTTGCTTTTTTGTAGCTTGACCACAAGTGGGCAGTGTAGAGTGGTGTACAGTAAGCTCTAAATAGAGTAATCTTAACTGCTTCTGAACACATACTGAACTTGCGTGCGAGGGTGTTCGCCTGTGCATACATCCTACGGCACTGTCTGTGTATATCATCATCATCTGTCAACTGTTCTGTCATAAAATGTCCAAGATATTTGAATGAATGAATAGTTTATTTCTGTGCTGTACAGTTACATGGTAAACTTCACCATTTGCATTTAAGTTTTACAAAGAGGTGGCACCGAAAAGGGCTGAAAAACTCAATATTTGTGTTAACTCAGCCCCCAGCGTTTGCACTTCATCTCAAGTACATTTTCCCACCACCACTTTCTGCAAATACGGGAAAAGCACATCTGTGTCATTTTATACTTTGGTGGTAGATATACAGGTCCATCCCAACGAATTAGAATAATCTGAAAAAGTTAATTATTTGCCATAATGTAATAAAAATAAATAAACGTTCATATATTTTAGATTCATTACACAACAACTGAAACTAGAAAAAGTGCCCTTCTGGGCAGGCTGTGTGAGATGTTTGGCAAAATGTTCTCTCTTTGGAGTTTTTATACTTCACATGTTTTTTTGTTTGTTTGTTTTTTGCAACAATTTTCTTCATTTTGTTGAGGAAATGCAGAGCCAGATCACTCAGAGCATCTCTGAGGATAGAATTCTGGATGAGCAGGACATGTGCAGCATTTTGAACGAAACGGGCCACTCCTGAAAACTTTGGAAGGCAATGTTAGCCAATCAGTGTAGAATCTGAGAAATCCAACAGAGTCGTCTTGATCACATGACCTCTTGATCATGTGTACCGATTTGCGTGAGATTTGGATGAAATCTGTGTGACTAACATAAGCAATGTGTTTAGCAGAAATCGGCCTCATGGTGGCGCTATAACCGACAGATGTGGAGGGATGCAGGGACTGTAGAAGCAGTCTGTGTATATCATCATCATCTGTCAACTGTTCTGTCATAAAATGTCCAAGATATTTGAATGAATGAATAGTTTATTTCTGTGCTGTACAGTTACATGGTAAACTTCACCATTTGCATTTAAGTTTTACAAAGAGGTGGCACCGAAAAGGGCTGAAGGCTACTTGTATAGCAAAATGGTGTTAGAGATCACTCATGATTATGTTCATAAATAGATGGAAGCAGACTCAACCTGGCTCAACCAATTTATAACCAGGTTGTACAGAAGTGGGTGAAATCGGTTGTTGTGTCAGCTACACAAGCTAGACAAAACTGCAATTCATCAAATTGTGAATCTGCAATTTGTTTGAAAAGTATATATTTTATGTTCAATGTCAACTTTAGTTAGACATTTCTGCAATTTTTACAGCAGTGTACAGTTTACAAACTGTGGTTAAAATGTCCAGCAGGTGGCAGCAATGCATCCTTATTCAGCATGCTATGTAATTTGAATTACCATATTTTGTTTTGGGGTTATTTTAATGTAATTATGTACACGTTATAGTCTATAGAAAGATCACAGTTTGACAGAAAATGTACGGTTTATTTGAACAATAATCTATACAATAATATTGTATCTAGTCTGAAATTGTATCATATTATGATATAATTTCAGATTAGAAAGACAAGAATGTCGCTGCAGTGTACTTACAATTTACAATTTACAATTTAGGCATTTAGCAGACGCTCTTAATCCAGAGCGATTTACATTTAGCAAGAACAAAAGCATGGGAATACATCACATATATAAAAAGCATTTATCAAGAAACATGCGTAAGCTAAGAACGTAGCTAGAACATATCTATATAATGACACTGTACATATAAACTATACATACTATACTATGCTGTACATACTGTATATACTATGAAGTGCTATGACTACATACAATGCAATTATTGTGCTGTCTACATAACATGCTATAAGTCTGTATCAAATGCTATCTAAGTCTAAAAAGTGCTGTCTAAGGGGGTAGGGTAAGTGCTATGGGCCATGGTGGAGTCTGAAAAGGTGGGTTTTCAGACTACGGCGGAAATGCAAGAGTCAATCACGGAGTTGGCCTACTGGTCATTCACATCACATTGTTCTCATAGTTTCATTATTTAGGAATGTATGGGTTATTTTTATGCAAGGCGTTATTTATGGAAGTATTTATATTGAAAGTATTTATGGAGAAGAAGGGCTTCTAATTGATTGTGTCCTGTGGTAGGATCCACTCCTATTTAAGGGAGGCTGCAGGGACAGACTCTTCAGTTGGATGTGGGCTTTGACACAGATACCATCCCTGAGGGAGAGTTACACGGCCTTGTGTGGTTAAGGTACAGCCTGGAGAGAGTGCTCATCCTGTTTGGGTATATGGTTAAGGAGTGTTGCCCAAGTATTTATTTATCTTTTTGTCTTTCTTTATTTTGTTGCCTGTAATATAGTTTGAGAATTATTGCACTGAACAATTGTCTGGACTTTTGGTGGAGGAGTTTGGGGAAAATAAAAGCCCTTAACTACAATTTCTGACTGTTCTTGGAGCCTTGGCCATTCGGGCAACTTTACAGTAACCTTTTTATTTAATTTTAAATGCATTTAGTTCAGTTTGTTTCACTATGACTATGACTTCATGAACTAAATAAAAAAACATTGGACATAAAGGGTAATCTTTGGAATTAGGGATGTCCCGATACACTTTTTTCACTTCTGATCCGATCCCGATACCACAATTTCTGTGTTAGCCGATACCGAATACCAGTGTCTCATGTGTTTATAGCAATCTAGCTATATATTTTTTTTGTTTGTTTTATTGTTTTTAGCTCCTTAGACTCCTCACTCAAATGTGCACTTGCAGTTTGGTCAACTCCAAAGTAAACTCCACATGTCCCAACATTTTATTTACCAGCCATAGTGTCAACCCCTTACCCCTGTGTCGGATCTGTGGTTAGACTGGCATATTCACCGATACCGATATGACAAATATGACAAATAAGCCGATCCGATACTTTTCCCGATACCGATACAGTATTGTGACATCTCTAGCCGAAATCAATAACTATATCAGTATTCTGATATTAATCTGCATTAAGTGATGGTGGGGACCGCATGTGTTTCCCGGGCCGCCAGTTCCCCATGTATGCACTAGAACTAACTAACTAGCATTGGGTGATTTTCACCCAAACGATTAACGGTTTCGTGATTTTCATTGAGTCGCCCCTCAACAATGGCGGTGGCACGGCGGTGCCTCCGCTCCATTACGCAGCTATGTGTGTCCCTATGTAGGTATGTATGTGTACGCGTCCAAGCACGGATGCGTGTCTGAGCATGGAATGCTGCAACGCGATAACTCTGTCATTTCTCGACCGTTTCGAACGCAGGAAGGCTCGTCGGAACTGGGCCGGCCCCCTGGGAGGGTTCCTGGTGTCTTGATGTTCCGGGGACCACCACGCGGTAACTGTCCTTTCTTGACCGTTTCGGACGCGGGCAGGCTCGCCGGAACCCCAGGGGGTCAATTCTCAAAGATTTCTTCCAAAAATAATCACAGTACAGAGAACATCACTATTTGGGAGATTGGCTGATTACTGATTTCAGATTTTTTTAGGAATTCCTTTTGTTAACAATTCCCACATTTTTCACAGATTTGGCCTACATGAGGTCTTATTATGGTATTGCTCTTTATAGGGATGGCAATGTTTTTGAGGGGTTCTAGCCTAAGCCCCTCCCATGCACAGCTTTGTGTGTCCGTAGCATGGAATGTGATGATTTGATTGGCTGAGCACGGCATGTGATCATGTATGATGATAAATAAGAGTTCCCCTCACTTCACACAAGTATGATTCTTTTTTTTTTTGAGGGGCAATGGCCCCTCCTATGGCCAGCTTTTGGTGTATCTGCTAACACAAACTTTGTCCTACACAAACATGCAATTGACAACGAATGGACAATTTTGAATGTTTGTGTAAACACAAACATTGTGTAACACAAACACTGAAGACTCAGGTGAGGACGCAAATGATGATTGGCCGGAATGAGATGATGTATGATGTTGTACGATGATAAGAGCGCTCCTCACTTCACACGGGTGTGATTTTTGTGATTGTGTATTGAAATATTATAAAGAGTACCTCAATTTGCCAATTATTGCCTATACTTTAATGTATTTTTATAAGAAGAATTATTTTATGGAATATATTATTATATATATGTGAGTTATGAATGTGATAATATTCAATGTTAGACACTGGAATATGTTTGTTGTGCGTATTGCCAGTGATTGTAAAGGCAGTAAGGCACTATACAATCTATATAAGCCCTATGTATACCATCGCGACTAAATACAGATCAACATGGGGGGTCCTCGACACGAAATGCTGCGTTCACACTGAATGATGCAAAATATTCAAAGATAAGATTGTATCTTTGCATCGCTGTAGCTGAAGTTGAGACTATAGCTCAACGTTTCTGTAGCTTTGTAGCTTTTGCAGCAGCTACAGACGTTGGATGCATCTTTGCATCGTCATGTCGCTGGCTTCCATTGGAAATTAATGGTAGACTGTATCTTTGCATTGAACGCAGCAAAATAGTTTGAGAACCAATGGAGAGCGGGACAAATATAACATTATTGATTCTATAAAGGTTTATCTATCTCTTTGACCGGCTGAGCAAGCTTAGCTTGCTTTTCTCAATCTGGTGATCCAGTATCTTATCCAGCTGGGGAGCACGTATGCCCACAGTCCCCCCGTGATGAGACTGAGATGACGCATCGGCCATGGTCCAGCCCTGGGTTGACGTGAGGATCTGGATGAGGTCTTCAGTCTGCGAGGACGACTTCAGCACAGAGCTTCTCTTCTCTAGCTCTGCGACTTGCGTTTCCAGCTCTTTAAGTAAGCCCTTTTCCTGTTTCTCTGTCGTTTTGTGCTTTTCAAGACAGCTTGTGAGATCAGCGATGGCCTGCGCACATTTTTCCGCTATCTCGTTGTCTGAGGCTCTTTTGCTGGCCACTACAGGAGAGATAATCAGAGAAGCAGAGTTTCTATCGTTGTTGATACCCGTATTGAAATATGGATAGAGTTTCTCTGTGAAGGTGCAGCCAGTGAAAGCGTAGAGATTAACTCCGGCCTCCACATCATAAAAGGAGACCAGACCCTCCTCATAATCCACAAACACTCCCACTTTCTGGAGCTTGTGTTCTACAGTGAGGTCGACACTAGGCTTGTCCAGAGCCTTGTACTGTTTTCCACTCCTCAACCATATAGCCCAGAAACCATTGTCGGGGCACAGTTTAATTTTTCCCGTCATCTTGATGGACTCTCTGGCCACTCCCAAATCCCAGTCAGTCTTCCCGGTAACCTGCACCTCGTAGTAAATCCTTCCAGAAGAGATGCTTTGTTTTCCCAAGATGCTGTGACTCGAAGAGAATCTCTCTTTTATTGTTGGGAGATCCTTCAACACGTCTCCAGCATTCACTTGTTTTCCATCGTCATAAATGCAGAGATAGGGATTTGCCGTATCGATGTCCAGGGTGACAGCCATCGCATATTTCTTTATCCTCGTCAGCTCGGCGCTGTGCAGCTTCCCCACCTCTTGGCGGAGAAGATGCTCCATCTTCCCCAGCTGAGCCGCTGGGTCTTTCGTGTTTCGGCTCAGAGTGGTGATGAACTGCACACTGTCCGCTATGCCTTGGTCCTTGTCTTTCTCGTTGAGCGCTATCGAGTGTTTGGTCTCCTGGATCCTTGTTCGTCTGTCCTGGATCATCTCATGAACTTCAGCCTTTGTTGCCTTAAGCCCTTCCTCCAGAGAGACGGTCTGGTGTGATCTGCAATCTGACTCTGCGCATAACCGACAGATACACGCGCGGTGGGTCTGACAGAATAGCTCCAGATGTCTTTCGTGTTCCTTACACAACAGGTCTTCCAGGTTCTTTGCGGCGTCAATTAATTTGTGTCGTCTTAGCGCCGCGACTCTCTCATGAGGCACCAAGTGAGTCTCACAATAGGAGCACATGCACACCAGACAGGACTTCACAGCCTTGGCCTTGAAGTCCACGCAGACGTCGCAGGAGACCTCGTCTGGTGTGGCAGGCGGCCGCTGCGACTTCCTGAACTGAGCGGCCATCTCGGAGATGAAAGTGTTGACACACGTGAGCGGTCTCCGAGCGAACGCCTTCTTGCAGTACGGACAGTTGTACGCCTGAGTGGTGTCCCAGTTGTGCGTGATGCAGGTCTTGCAGTAGTTGTGTCCACACGGGATGGTGACCGGCTCGGTGAACACGTCCAGGCATATGGCGCAGCGCAGCTGCTCCTGGGTCATGAGGAGGTGCATACTGGCAGACTCCATTTGCTACACGTCGAGAACACTGTGTGAACGCCAACCTCCGTTTTTATCCACAGATCCATTATCGGCGCATGATGTCACACAGTGTCATCAACATATGTGTCACGCAAGTCCCCCTAACCTCATATCAGTTTTAACCGGCCACGCAAGTCCCCCTAACCTCATATCAGTTTTAACCGGCCACGCAAGTCCCCTTAACCTCATATCAGTCTTAACCGGCCACACAAGTCCCCTTAACCTCATATCAGTCTTAACCGGACACGCAAGTCCCCCTAACCTCATATCAGTCTTAACTGGTCACGCAAGTCCCCCTAACCTCATATCCGTTTTAACCGGCCACGCAAGTCCCCCTAACCTCATATCAGTTTTAACCGGCCACGCAAGTCCCCTTAACCTCATATCAGTCTTAACCGGCCACGTAATCAGTTTCACTTCTCTGTTTCCTAAGGCCAGTATAGACTCCGTTTTTCCACAGATCCATTATCGGCGCATGATGTCACACAGTGTCATCAACGCGTGACGTCAGTCAGCATCACATGATAATTCAACCCAAGGGTGCCCACTGCTCACCCTTTTTTTGACTTGGGAGCTATACTTTCAATTTGGAAGTGCGGCGCTGGCGGTGCTTATAGGACAACGCACTTGGAAGGGGGGAGGGGGGGGAAACATGGAATTAGTTTGTTGTTTAAGGGGAGCTAGCCCTTCTGCTAGCCATTCTAAAAACAGCTTTTGTCCCCACACGTCTCAAGATTTGCCAATTACAATGAACAGAGAAATTACGTCAGAATTCCGCTAAATATGACGTAAATTAAACATTAAAACATGAAACGCCATTGACATTGAAGGGAAAAGTTACGTCATATGTAAACGAGCAAATCAGCTAACCAATCACAGGCAACAGGCATTCTGATTGGCCAGTATGAGAGTTGCATGATGATGTACGATGATAAGAGCGCCCCTCACTTCACACGAGTGTCATTTTTTTTGTATACAAACTTTAAAATGCTAACACTCTTTTGCATTGTGGGTTTGAGCTGACAGGTCCTTTTTGTGTCAATCAATAAAGTCACCTTAAATCAAGTGTCAGTTTCTTTATATTTAGATTATATTTTTTGAGGGGCATGTCAAGTGATACCTGCAAAGCCCCAGTACTTTGAGTCAAAGGATAGATAGGCCTACTCCTGAGTCCTGGTCAAAGGATAGATAGGCCTACTCCTGAGTCCTGGTCAAAGGATAGATAGGCCTCCTCCTGAGTCCTGGTCAAAGGATAGATAGGCCTACTCCTGAGTCCTGGTCAAAGGATAGATAGGCCTACTCCTGAGTCCTGGTCAAAGGATAGATAGGCCTACTCCTGAGTCCTGGTCAAAGGATAGATAGGCCTACTCCTGAGTCCTGGTCAAAGGATAGATAGGCCTCCTCCTGAGTCCTGGTCAAAGGATAGATAGGCCTACTCCTGAGTCCTGGTCAAAGGATAGATAGGCCTACTCCTGAGTCCTGGTCAAAGGATAGATAGACCTACTCCTGAGTCCTGGTCAAAGGATAGATAGGCCTCCTCCTGAGTCCTGGTCAAAGGATAGAGAGGCCTACTCCTGAGTCCTGGTCAAAGGATAGATAGACCTACTCCTGAGTCCTGGTCAAAGGATAGATAGGCCTACTCCTGAGTCCTGGTCAAAGGATAGATAGGCCTACTCCTGAGTCCTGGTCAAAGGATAGATAGACCTACTCCTGAGTCCTGGTCAAAGGATAGATAGGCCTACTCCTGAGTCCTGGTCAAAGGATAGATAGGCCTACTCCTGAGTCCTGGTCAAAGGATAGATAGGCCTCCTCCTGAGTCCTGGTCAAAGGATAGATAGGCCTCCTCCTGAGTCCTGGTCAAAGGATAGATAGGCCTACTCCTGAGTCCTGGTCAAAGGATAGATAGGCCTACTCCTGAGTCCTGGTCAAAGGGTAGATAGGCCTACTCCTGAGTCCTGGTCATAAAGGATAGATAGGCCTACTCCTGAGTCCTGGTCAAAGGATAGATAGGCCTACTCCTGAGTCCTGGTCAAAGGATAGATAGGCCTACTCCTGAGTCCTGGTCAAAGGATAGATAGGCCCACTCCTGAGTCCTGGTCAAAGGATAGATAGACCCACTCCTGAGTCCTGGTCAAATATTGCTCAACAACAAGTGAAAGGTGCGTGCTTCAAATTTGTGTTCAATCACAATTTGCGTCCTCACTTTTCCGTCCTCACTTTTCTTTTCCGTCTTTCGTTTTCTGGCCTCACTTTTTATCCTCAATACGTACATTGCTCAGCCAATCAAAGCATCGCTATGGGGTGCTCAGCCAATCAAATCATCGCTATGGGGTACACACAAACAGACACAGTCACAGATTTTGACCATTATTGCAAAACATACATTAACCACTTCTGCCCTGTATACAAATTTCGGCCATATGAAAATAGCTGATCTACAAGCTCACAATGCGCCACGATGTGATCCATTGTCAGTGCTTTTATCATAGTGGGTGTGCAGAATGCTGAATTTATGGAGGTTTGGACCGGCACACACGCATGCACTCACGCACGCACGCGCGCGCACACGCACACGCACACGCACACACACGTCAGAGTGATTAATGTCCTCTTCCTGTGTGAATGACCTCCAAGGTCAAAGACATTCTGTAGGTGTTCCGGCATGAGCAGAGCGGGCGATCCCATTGGTCCTTGACGTAGTGTGAGCGGAGCGTCCCATTGGTCCTTGCAGTAGGAGTGGAGCTTCCCATTGGTCCTTGCAGTACAAGCGGAGCATCCCATTGGTCGTCGCAGTGTGAGCCCGCGGGGCTGCAATATACAGCCAGGTAGAAAAACCACAGCGCAATTCACAGGCGTTCTTCAGCCCACAAGTCTGATCGCAAAATGTAATCAAACTGCCCGCAACGCCACTGGGTGCGCTCACAGCTTGCATTTACATTTATCTCTAACTTTGATACAGGTCATATAGTACTGTTTTCTCTGTTATTTCTTTAGTTTTAAATGAGTTGAGGGCTGGGGGTGTGGGGTTGGAGATGGAGATGGTGAGCAAGCTATAACTGTACCTGTACGTGTGTATTGTGTGTATTTGTATTGTATCACTTATGTGTATACTGTAGGAACCCCTCTAAAACGAGCTGCTGCATCTCAAGGGGCCAACCTTCTCAATAAGATCTGGACAAATCCTGACAACGCCAAAGCATTTCTGGGGGTCCACATGCCCAAAACTTTGAGAACCAATGGTTTAAAGTAGACAGATGCTATAGGTTCATGGTTTCGTTCGGATTCGAACGAAAATCAGCTGATAATCACCATGTATAGGTTACTTATCAAGACGATCTTATCGACCTACTGCATGTATGCTGGAGCCATTAGGAAACGCTGAGATGTCCGACACGTCCGTTGGTCACGTTGTCCGACTAAATCTAACCCTAACATCAGTCTTACCCGGTCACGCAAGTCCCCTTAACCTCATATCGGTCTTAACCGGCCACGCAAGTCCCCTTAACCTCATATCAGTCTTGACTCTTAACCGGCCACCTGAGTCCCCTTAACCTCATATCAGTCTTAACCGGCCACGCAAGTCCCCTTAACCTCATATCAGTCTTAACCGGCCACGCAAGTCCCCTTAACCTCATATCAGTCTTGACTCTTAACCGGCCACCTGAGTCCCCTTAACCTCATATCAGTCTTAACCGGCCACGCAAGTCCCCTTAACCTCATATCAGTCTTAACCGGCCACGCAAGTCCCCTTAACCTCATATCAGTCTTAACCGGCCATGCAAGTCCCCTTAACCTCATATCAGTCTTAACCGGCCACGCAAGTCCCCTTAACCTCATATCAGTCTTAACCGGCCATGCAAGTCCCCTTAACCTCATATCAGTCTTAACCAGCCACACAAGTCCCCTTAACCTCATATCAGTCTTAACCGGCCACGCAAGTCCCCTTAACCTCATATCAGTCTTAACTGGCCACGCAAGTCCCCTTAAACTCATATCAGTCTTAACCAGCCACACAAGTCCCCCTAACCTCATATCAGTCTCAACTGGTCACGCAAGTCCCCTTAACCTATCAGTCTTAACCGGCCACGCAAGTCCCCCTAACCTCATATCAGTCTTAACTGGTCACGCAAGTCCCCTTAACCTATCAGTCTTAACCGGCCACGCAAGTCCCCCTAACCTCATATCAGTTTTAACCGGCCACGCAAGTCCCCTTAACCTTATATCAGTCTTAACCGGCCACGTAATCAGTTTCACTTCTCTGTTTCCTAAGGCCAGTATAGGCTCCCAGCATACATGCAGTAGGTTGATAAGATCGTCCTGATAAGCAACCTACTGGTGGTTATCGGTTGATAACAATCAAAGTGGGGTGGTTTATCTGGTATACTTATCGTTTTTGAGGCACTACACCATCTCTCTCTGCATGTATTTGTACACTATGTAGGCTACCTACATTGTACATTTGCGAGTATACAGTACTTGAGTAAATGTACTTTCTACCCATGTAACACGCGTGGCATCGCTGCATGTCTCTGGGACACGGCTGTAAATTATACGTATGTTATTACGCATGAGAGCCGCTGACAGTGGCCTAATGAATATGGGCGGAACGGCCAATACATCGGCGTTGGCATCCTCCTCTCTCTCTCTCTCTCTCTCTCTCTCTCTCTCTCTTTCTCTCTCTCTCTCTCTCGCCAGAGAGCTGGTATATCTATCGAGGCCAATGCCATTGATCGTCCCTGTCAACGCCACCGGTCGTACGCTCGCCATATCATGAACACATTTATTATTCATGAATTAGCTTTATTGGTCCACTTAATTATTCAGCAGGTCCTTAATTATACCGGCATATTTTAATCGGCGGTATAAGGTCGTGGGAAATTAGATGAGGAGAGATAACGTTGGTGTAGCCCCTCCCCCCCTCGATGTCAGGTGTGTGTGTGTGTGTGTGTGTGTGTGTGTGTGTGTGTGCGTGTGCGTGTGCGTGTGCGTGTGCGTGTGCGCCTGTGTATGTGGTGCATACATGTGTGCCTGCGTATGTGCGTGCGTGCGTGTGTGTGTGTGTTCAGATTAATGGGGGAACTATGAGGGGATTCCGCACACAGGCTGAGTAATTACAATTAACACCCCGAGGGTCTCGCTGCACTGAGCACTAACGAGCTGATCCATTTCAACAGACACACACGGGAAACCAAATGCACCATTTTTAACATGAATTAATGAATGTGCTTCTTATTGTCATGTATTCACCAACAAGCGTCTGTACGGGGCATTACCAAGTGTATCAGAGAAGATAGCAGTAAGGGGGATGAGACTATAGCTGGCCACACTGCCACCGACACCAAGAACGCCCGGCCAAAAAGCTTGTACTGTGGGAACCATCACACAGGCATCGATCGAGAGGTCGTCCCACACGCCACACCTACCTATATGTGGACGACTGGACGTACTAAAGAAAGATGCTGGTGCAGAAAGCACAAATGAGCTGGCCAGGTGTATGGAGAACCGAGATGACTGGAGACGCCGATGGAGGGGTCGTCTGAGGACGACTTAGAGAGATGTATTCCAATGTTTTCACTTTAGATCCAGATCACCGGTCATTAACTTGAAGTGGACACACCTTAACCCTATAACGTTCGGAACATTGTAATCATGGGACTTTCATAATGTTGCTGATGTCTGAGGTGGGTGGGTCCTTGGGTTACCTTTTGATGCTCAGTGACATCATAGAAGGTTTAGGTTAGGTTTGTTACAACCTACACTGATGGAGACCAAAGCCTTTTACAAGCTGAATTGTTGCTACAGGTTTCAAAGTGGAACGCTTGGTCCTTAACACGTTCTGGACGGGGACACCTTTTGGTGTTTTAAGCATTATGTTATACTTTAGCTATTGAAAAATAGCAGATCTACAAGCTCATAGCGCGGAACCGAGTGCCACGCTATGAGCTTGTAGATCTGCTATTTTTGAAAAATCGTGAAAATGTGGCACAAATCTTTGAATATATACAGGTCCATCCCAACGAATTTGAATAATCTGGTAAAAGTTCATTATTTGCCATAATGTAATAAAAATAAATACACTTTCATATATTTTAGATTCATTACACAACAACTGAAATAATTCAAGCCTTTTATTGTTTTACTATTGATGTTTAAGGCGTACAGCTCATGAAAATCAAAAAATCCTATCTCAGTGAATTAGAATATTTTACGAGACCACTAAAAAAAATGATTTTTTAAACAAGAAATGTCGACCATCTGAAAAGTATATTAATGTATGCAGTTACTAATTGGTCTGGGCTACTTTTGAACAAATTATTTCATCAATGGGGCGTGGCATGGAGGTGATCAGCCTGTGGCACTGTTGAGGTGTTAATATGGAAGCCCAGGTTTGCTTTGATAACAGCCGTACATTAATTTGTATTGTTCAGTCTTATGTCTCACAACTTCCTCTTGGCAATACAACCAAGATTCTCTGTGGGGTTCAGGTCAGGCCAGTTGGCTGGTCAGTTAAGCACAGTAATATCATGGTCAGTACACCAGTTACTAGTAGTTTTGGCTCTGTGGGCAGGTGCCAAATCGAGCTGGAAAGGAAAATTAGCATCTCCATGAAGCGTGTCAACATACTGAAGCACAATGTACTCTAAAAAGATGGCTGTGTTGAATCCATTGTTAAATTCTCAGTCATGAGTCAGTCAGTGTATCAACACCAGCAGATAACATGGCCTAAATCATCACTGCGTTTTGTCATGTCCAGAGTCTCAACACAACCATCTATTATGATATTTTACAGCACTGTGTGCTTCAGTATATTGACAAGCTTCATGGAGATGCTAATTGTCCTTTCCAGCTCGATGCCTGTCAGCACACGCGTTGAATTATCGCCGTCGCCCCTTAACATACATCTGTACAATCATCCATATACGGGTGACACACGGTCATCCATGTGTGGGTGACACACCCAGACCCAGTAAGTAAAGATGGCTGTTTAATTGCGAGCGTGTGGCGGTCATCACGCCGCGATTCATGGTTTCGCGGCGGGCCGTTCGTCATGACATGTGGCACATCCGTCTCTTTAACAGCTGTTGCAGCAATCTGGTCTAGTCTGGGATGTCAGTCACTGACAGCTAACGAGAAGCAGACACGAGTGTTTAGCAGTGGTGGGAATTCAGCACAGTACATTTATTCAACTACTATGTAACTTTCCTCTTCTGCCCCGGATTTGAACCCTCCCCCCCCCCCCCCCCCCCCCATTGAGTTAATAGAGCCTGCCTGCCAGTGGCGTGCACAGACATTTAGAGGGGCAGGTGCTCAAGTTAAAAAAGGGCACCTTGTGCAGCGCGTGGAACCGGCCGGTTGCCTTAATCTATTTTGGGCGGGAACCCCTTTTGGTGTTAGCATTATGTTATGCTTTAGCTAT
>NC_136795.1:1499285-1530785 GCF_951216825.1 Electrona antarctica
ACATGAAGTACTGTGTTTATTCTCGCCGCCGCCGCTGCTCGCCTGCTAGCTGGGACTTATAACTAATAAACACACACAAACCAACCGAACGAACGAACGCAGAGGCCGTTTGGAACAACAACGGACAGATATAAGGTATGTGTGGTTATATTATTGATATTTATTTTGTTGTACAGACTGTCTGTAGACTGTGGAGACTGTGGAGCGTGTCTGTCTGTCTGGCTGTCTGTCTCTGCAGGCAGCGAACACTTTATGTATTAATTATTATGGTACAGGACGATATTATACATTACTATCACATTCATATATCCTCACGTTGTTGTTGTTGTTGTCCTAATAATACATAAATAAACAGAACGGCTACACGAGGATAATTTCCGTTTACAACAGCTATGAGATTTTTAGCTATTTTTAAAAGACTATTTCTGCAGTAGTAGTAGTTTTTTTTTATCCACTTACGTCGATGCTTTGCTTTCTGTGTCGCCGCTTGTGTTTTGGAAGCCCTTCCATTGGGCTGGTCATAGTGGTTATTCGGATGGTGTGTGCAGTCAGGCAGTGTGCTACTGAGATTTATTATGGAACGGTTTATTTATTTTGCTGTTATTTCTACGGTTTCTTCTACCTAATCTCCCGTACAGTACAGTACACACGTTTGGGAGTCGTTTATGCATTATAAACAAATATTGATGCGCATTTTGTGTTGTGTGGACAGTGCGTGGTGTGTGCTAAACTACAGTGCTAAAGCAGATAGGGTACATACAGTACATGATGAACTGAACCAGCTGGGGCATTAGCTTGGATTATTTACATCTCGTGTAGATTTGATTTGGCAGTGCATCACGATATATGGCACCATGGCACCATGTGTGCAGAGATAACAACATGCAATGTGCAATTAAATTCATTGCATGGTTGTTTTGATTGCATTATCTTTTTATGGCATTAGGCCTATGTTTTTTTTTATTATTGCACATTTGTATTTATTCCCATCGGCTGCAGACTGTAATCACAGTACTTGTTGACGTTTATTACACAGCCGTTTTATTATTTATAACCTATAGTAAACACGTGAGCATTACAACTAATTAAGTCTATATAAGCTTGGTATGTTGTAGTTTGGTTATTGTTTGGTGTTATTGTTGATATTATTACCAGTGATTTATTGAATGCATGACATGTAGTTCAGATGAACCAGGGGTCATGACATCGACCATGTTGGCTTGTGGTGGATATTTTTTTTGGCAACATATTGTTTTTTGCCACGGACAAACACAATGAGAGGACAATAATATGACCAGAAACACATGAATGGATAGCCCTGAATAACAGGTATGTAACTCTGAGAGTGTTCAAATGGAACACTCTCAGAGTTATTAAGGGAGTCCTTTCCTTGCAAATAAAACATTCAATAAGTGGGTGTTATTTTGTTTTAAATATTTTTTTATCCCACTATTTTGTAACCCATTTTTTCACCCCTGTGTCAATTATCTAATGTGATCCTGGGCTCTACACACCCTCCGCCAACCTAGTCCCCATATATGGGGGACATGGGGAGAGCAACGGACTTGAACTCATGCTTCCTTCATGCCTGAGTGTCCAAGTTGCTCCTTTACACCTGACAGGGGGGAGTTTCCCTGGTTGGACGTAGCGCGTGGAAGGAACACGTTATTCCAACCAGTTCCTTTCCCCTCCCATCAGGCGCCCCGGCTGGCCAGGGGGAGGCAGTTTAGAGACCAGGATTACTGCATGTTTTTTGTGAGGGTATCTACCCTAAGTGGGTGTTATGATCAAAATAAGAACATTATAATGGTGTGTAAAACAGAAAATGAAAACGATTGCCACAGACACGTTGGTTACCCCTGAGATGAACTCGGTGTGTCCTTCTGCGGTGGAGTGTGAGCGTATGGATGTTCTCTGAGAGAGATGGAGAGTTCTGGTAGGTTTTGCAGTACATTTTATTAGTTTGGAATGTCAGACTGATGATCAGGCAATGCAGTTCCTAACCTCGCCTCACCAGGCTTTCCACCTCGGAGGAAAGCCTGGTTTCTGTTCCAAAAGTGCCGTATATGATCCGGTGATTCCGGTCGGGAGCGGATGATATCGTTACGTCATGTTGTAGTATTGTTTGTAGTCATCAGGATGATATCGTTACGTCATGTTGTAGTATTGTTTTGTAGTCATCAGGATGATATCGTTACGTCATGTTGTAGTATTGTTTTGTAGTCAGCAGGCAGGAACAATCAAACGGAACTTCCTTTTCCCTCAAACCGGAAGAATAAAATAAAAGCTCTCGTAGCCTGTAGCTTTTATTGAGAAAAATGGGTTTGAGGGAAAAGGAAGTTTCGGAAGATTGCTGACTACAGAACAATACTACAACATGACGTAGCGATATCATCCGCTCCCGACCGGTTCATGAACCCGAAATGGAATGCTGCCCAGGCTACTAAGTTCCTATATGTTCTTGACAAAAAAACACACTCGTGTGAAGTATCTGTGTGTAGTAGGTCTTATCATTGTACGTCATCATACATCATCACATTCTGGCCAATCAGTAGCTCTTATCATTGTACATCATCACATTCTGGCCAATCAGTAATTGCGTCCTCATGCCCTTCGGCTTCAATATTTAGTGTTACGCAATGTTTGTGTTTACACAAACACTCACAATTATCCATTCATTGTCAGTTTGTGTTAATGGTAGGACAAAGTTTGTGCACGCCACGCACGCACGCACGCACGCACGCACGCACGCACGCACGCACGCACGCACGCACGCACGCACGCGGACATAAGATGGGGTTCCGCCCCTCAACAAAACATTTGGGAAGTGACTATATGAGCCATGGCTGCTGCACTAATACGGAATGGAATGTTAACACTTGCCTTTAACCACTTTATAAACCCCATATGATGGTTGTTTAACCACTTATAAACCCCATATGATGGTTGTTTAACCACTTATAACCCCCATATGATGGTTGTTATGGTCTTATAAACCCCATATGATGGTTGTTGCCTTTAACCACTTATAAACCCCATATGATGGTTGTTATGGTCTTATAAACCCCATATGATGGTTGTTATGGTCTTATAAACCCCATATGATGGTTGTTATGGTCTTATAAACCCCATATGATGGTTGTTGAGCGGAGTGACGGAGTCCCCCAGGGACTTATAAACCCCATATGATGGTTGTTATGGTCTTATAAACCCCATATGATGGTTGTTATGGTCTTATAAACCCCATATGATGGTTGTTATGGTCTTATAAACCCCATATGATGGTTGTTGAGCGGAGTGACGGAGTCCCCCAGGGCCTTATAAACCCCATATGATGGTTGTTGAGCGGAGTGACGGAGTCCCCCAGGGCTCTATGCTTATAAACCCCATATGATGGTTGTTGCGCGGAGTGACGGAGTCCCCCAGGGCTCTATGCTAGTGCATTTCCAGTTTTATGCTATCGTGGGGGAACGTTTTTGCTCTTAAATAGCCGATTGGTAAGCCCACGTCACAGCGCCGCATGTTGTATAGGCTTGTCGATCTGACATTTTCAGTGGTCTATTGTCTGTCTGTCTGTCTGTCTGTCTGTCTGTCTGTGCAAGTCAACTAGTTAAAGGGGAATGCCACTCAGTCATTTGGAACATTGACCTTAGTGTGGAAATAATGGGGGAAAAGTCCCCCTCTTCTGTTTAGCTATAGAACTGGAGGTCTAGAACTTGGGGGTCATGTGATCAGTGACGTAGGGCAGGTGTCTGCAGGCCAACGAGTAGGCCTACAACTTCCCTATATGCCACGGATCACATGACCCCACGTTCTAGGTAACACAACAAGGTATATTAATTACATCAATGTTCAAAATTAGTGGTATATATTCCCATTTAATAACAGTGGTTTAGCTGGTTGAAATGTGGGTCAACTAGTGAACAACAGGGCTTTACAGTGAGTTATGTGAAAGGGTTGTACACGCTTATCCGACACACCATATACGTAGGACCGACATGCGGAAACAACGATCAGATTAAGGTTGGCGAACATGCGCTGCTCCGTGCTTGCGGTTATGGTTTGAGGTTGTCATTCTAATGACAGTCGGACCAATAGTTTGTACTTGAAACTAAAGCCTGTACCCATGTGAAATGTTTAGACTATAGGTAAAATAACAGTGGTTTAGCTGGTTGAAATGTAAGTCAAATAGTGAACAACCGGGGGTTTACAGTATAAGTTATGTGAAATGTTTAAACTAGGTAAAATTACAGTGGTTTAGCCGGTTTAGTTCACCGAGGAGGGGGCAGCCATCATCAGTCTCTCATCACCGCCGGCCACTTGGCACGTAAACAAAAATGTGCCACACACTCTTTTGTGGCCCGAGATGGCACACTCAGATTATGCTGGGGCTCTGGTCATCAACGTGGGGTTCTGGGGCACTGGTCATCAACGTGGGGTTGATGGGGCACTGGTCATCAACGTGGGGTTGATGGGGCACTGGTCATCAACGTGGGGTTGATGGGGCACTGGTCATCAACGTGGGGTTGATGGGGCACTGGTCATCAACGTGGGGTTCTGGGGCACTGGTCATCAACGTGGGGTTCTGGGGCACTGGTCATCAACGTGGGGTTCTGGGGCACTGGTCATCAACGTGGGGTTGATGGGGCACTGGTCATCAACGTGGGGTTCGGAAACCCCCATACGGCCGTGGGAGGGGTTCCAGGGGGTCCCGCGCTAGATGATTGGTAGTTGTAGATCGATGGTACCAAATGGATGGACCCTTATGTGTCTGTCACTCTCTGTGAGAGGACGAATGGACCCTTATGTGTCTGTCACTCTCTGAGAGAGGACGAATGGACCCTTATGTGTCTGTCACTCTCTGAGAGAGGACGAATGGACCCTTATGTGTCTGTCACTCTCTGTGAGAGGACGAATGGACCCTTATGTGTCTGTCACTCTCTGAGAGAGGACGAATGGACCCTTATGTGTCTGTCACTCTCTGAGAGAGGACGAATGGACCCTTATGTGTCTGTCACTCTCTGAGAGTGGACGGATGGAACCAAATGGATGGACCCTTATGTGTCTGTCACTCTCTGAGAGAGGACGAATGGAACCAAATGGATGGACCCTTATGTGTCTGTCACTCTCTGTGAGAGGACGAATGGACCCTTATGTGTCTGTCACTCTCTGAGAGTGGACGGATGGAACCAAATGGATGGACCCTTATGTGTCTGTCACTCTCTGAGAGAGGACGAATGGAACCAAATGGATGGACCCTTATGTGTCTGTCACTCTGTGAGAGGACGAATGGACCCTTATGTGTCTGTCACTCTCTGAGAGAGGACGAATGGACCCTTATGTGTCTGTCACTCTCTGAGAGTGGACGAATGGAACCAAATGGACCCTTATGTGTCTGTCACTCTCTGAGAGTGGACGAATGGAACCAAATGGACCCTTATGTGTCTGTCACTCTCTGAGAGAGGACGAATGGACCCTTATGTGTCTGTCACTCTCTGAGAGAGGACGAATGGACCCTTATGTGTCTGTCACTCTCTGAGAGTGGACGAATGGAACCAAATGGACCCTTATGTGTCTGTCACTCTCTGAGAGAGGACGAATGGACCCTTATGTGTCTGTCACTCTCTGAGAGTGGACGAATGGAACCAAATGGACCCTTATGTGTCTGTCACTCTCTGAGAGTGGACGAATGGAACCAAATGGACCCTTATGTGTCTGTCACTCTCTGAGAGAGGACGAATGGAACCAAATGGACCCTTATGTGTCTGTCACTCTCTGAGAGAGGACGAATGGAACCAAATGGACCCTTATGTGTCTGTCACTCTCTGAGAGTGGACGAATGGAACCAAATGGACCCTTATGTGTCTGTCACTCTCTGAGAGTGGACGAATGGAACCAAATGGACCCTTATGTGTCTGTCACTCTCTGAGAGTGGACGAATGGAACCAAATGGACCCTTATGTGTCTGTCACTCTCTGAGAGAGGACGAATGGAACCAAATGGACCCTTATGTGTCTGTCACTCTCTGAGAGTGGACGAATGGAACCAAATGGATGGACCCTTATGTGTCTGTCACTCTCTGAGAGTGGACGAATGGAACCAAATGGATGGACCCTTATGTGTCTGTCACTCTCTGAGTGTGGACGAATGGAACCAAATGGATGGACCCTTATGTGTCTGTCACTCTCTGAGAGTGGACGAATGGAACCAAATGGATGGACCCTTATGTGTCTGTCACTCTCTGAGAGTGGACGAATGGAACCAAATGGATGGACCCTTATGTGTCTGTCACTCTCTGAGAGTGGACGAATGGAACCAAATGGACCCTTATGTGTCTGTCACTCTCTGAGAGTGGACGAATGGAACCAAATGGACCCTTATGTGTCTGTCACTCTCTGAGAGTGGACGAATGGAACCAAATGGACCCTTATGTGTCTGTCACTCTCTGAGAGTGGACGAATGGAACCAAATGGATGGACCCTTATGTGTCTGTCACTCTCTGAGAGAGGACGAATGGAACCAAATGGATGGACCCTTATGTGTCTGTCACTCTCTGAGAGTGGACGAATGGAACCAAATGGATGGACCCTTATGTGTCTGTCACTCTCTGAGAGTGGACGAATGGAACCAAATGGATGGACCCTTATGTGTCTGTCACTCTCTGAGAGAGGACGAATGGAACCAAATGGACCCTTATGTGTCTGTCACTCTCTGAGAGAGGACGAATGGAACCAAATGGACCCTTATGTGTCTGTCACTCTCTGAGAGTGGACGAATGGAACCAAATGGACCCTTATGTGTCTGTCACTCTCTGAGAGTGGACGAATGGAACCAAATGGACCCTTATGTGTCTGTCACTCTCTGAGAGAGGACGAATGGAACCAAATGGACCCTTATGTGTCTGTCACTCTCTGAGAGTGGACGAATGGAACCAAATGGACCCTTATGTGTCTGTCACTCTCTGAGAGTGGACGAATGGAACCAAATGGACCCTTATGTGTCTGTCACTCTCTGAGAGTGGACGAATGGAACCAAATGGACCCTTATGTGTCTGTCACTCTCTGAGAGTGGACGAATGGAACCAAATGGACCCTTATGTGTCTGTCACTCTCTGAGAGTGGACGAATGGAACCAAATGGACCCTTATGTGTCTGTCACTCTCTGAGAGAGGACGAATGGAACCAAATGGACCCTTATGTGTCTGTCACTCTCTGAGAGTGGACGAATGGAACCAAATGGATGGACCCTTATGTGTCTGTCACTCTCTGAGAGTGGACGAATGGAACCAAATGGATGGACCCTTATGTGTCTGTCACTCTCTGAGAGTGGACGAATGGAACCAAATGGATGGACCCTTATGTGTCTGTCACTCTCTGAGTGTGGACGAATGGAACCAAATGGATGGACCCTTATGTGTCTGTCACTCTCTGAGAGTGGACGAATGGAACCAAATGGATGGACCCTTATGTGTCTGTCACTCTCTGAGATAGGACGAATGGAACCAAATGGACCCTTATGTGTCTGTCACTCTCTGAGAGTGGACGAATGGAACCAAATGGATGGACCCTTATGTGTCTGTCACTCTCTGAGAGTGGACGAATGGAACCAAATGGATGGACCCTTATGTGTCTGTCACTCTCTGAGAGTGGACGAATGGAACCAAATGGATGGACCCTTATGTGTCTGTCACTCTCTGAGTGTGGACGAATGGAACCAAATGGATGGACCCTTATGTGTCTGTCACTCTCTGAGAGTGGACGAATGGAACCAAATGGATGGACCCTTATGTGTCTGTCACTCTCTGAGAGAGGACGAATGGAACCAAATGGATGGACCCTTATGTGTCTGTCACTCTCTGAGAGTGGACGAATGGAACCAAATGGATGGACCCTTATGTGTCTGTCACTCTCTGAGAGTGGACGAATGGAACCAAATGGATGGACCCTTATGTGTCTGTCACTCTCTGAGAGTGGACGAATGGAACCAAATGGACCCTTATGTGTCTGTCACTCTCTGAGAGTGGACGAATGGAACCAAATGGACCCTTATGTGTCTGTCACTCTCTGAGAGTTGACGAATGGAACCAAATGGACCCTTATGTGTCTGTCACTCTCTGAGAGTGGACGAATGGAACCAAATGGACCCTTATGTGTCTGTCACTCTCTGAGAGTGGACGAATGGAACCAAATGGATGGACCCTTATGTGTCTCTCACTCTCTGAGAGTGGACGAATGGAACCAAATGGACCCTTATGTGTCTGTCACTCTCTGAGAGTGGACGAATGGAACCAAATGGATGGACCCTTATGTGTCTGTCACTCTCTGAGAGTGGACGAATGGAACCAAATGGACCCTTATGTGTCTGTCACTCTCTGAGAGTGGACGAATGGAACCAAATGGACCCTTATGTGTCTGTCACTCTCTGAGAGTGGACGAATGGAACCAAATGGATGGACCCTTATGTGTCTGTCACTCTCTGAGAGTGGACGAATGGAACCAAATGGACCCTTATGTGTCTGTCACTCTCTGAGAGTGGACGAATGGAACCAAATGGATGGACCCTTATGTGTCTGTCACTCTCTGAGAGAGGACGAATGGAACCAAATGGATGGACCCTTATGTGTCTGTCACTCTCTGAGAGTGGACGAATGGAACCAAATGGACCCTTATGTGTCTGTCACTCTCTGAGAGTGGACGAATGGAACCAAATGGACCCTTATGTGTCTGTCACTCTCTGAGAGTGGACGAATGGAACCAAATGGACCCTTATGTGTCTGTCACTCTCTGAGAGTGGACGAATGGAACCAAATGGACCCTTATGTGTCTGTCACTCTCTGAGAGTGGACGAATGGAACCAAATGGACCCTTATGTGTCTGTCACTCTCTGAGAGTGGACGAATGGAACCAAATGGACCCTTATGTGTCTGTCACTCTCTGAGATTGGACGAATGGAACCAAATGGACCCTTATGTGTCTGTCACTCTCTGAGAGTGGACGAATGGAACCAAATGGATGGACCCTTATGTGTCTGTCACTCTCTGAGAGTGGACGAATGGAACCAAATGGACCCTTATGTGTCTGTCACTCTCTGAGAGTGGACGAATGGAACCAAATGGACCCTTATGTGTCTGTCACTCTCTGAGAGTGGACGAATGGAACCAAATGGACCCTTATGTGTCTGTCACTCTCTGAGAGTGGACGAATGGAACCAAATGGATGGACCCTTATGTGTCTGTCACTCTCTGAGAGAGGACGAATGGAACCAAATGGATGGACCCTTATGTGTCTGTCACTCTCTGAGAGTGGACGAATGGAACCAAATGGATGGACCCTTATGTGTCTGTCACTCTCTGAGAGTGGACGAATGGAACCAAATGGATGGACCCTTATGTGTCTGTCACTCTCTGAGAGAGGACGAATGGAACCAAATGGACCCTTATGTGTCTGTCACTCTCTGAGAGAGGACGAATGGAACCAAATGGACCCTTATGTGTCTGTCACTCTCTGAGAGTGGACGAATAAAACCAAATGGACCCTTATGTGTCTGTCACTCTCTGAGAGTGGACGAATGGAACCAAATGGACCCTTATGTGTCTGTCACTCTCTGAGAGAGGACGAATGGAACCAAATGGACCCTTATGTGTCTGTCACTCTCTGAGAGTGGACGAATGGAACCAAATGGACCCTTATGTGTCTGTCACTCTCTGAGAGTGGACGAATGGAACCAAATGGACCCTTATGTGTCTGTCACTCTCTGAGAGTGGACGAATGGAACCAAATGGATGGACCCTTATGTGTCTGTCACTCTCTGAGAGTGGACGAATGGAACCAAATGGACCCTTATGTGTCTGTCACTCTCTGAGAGTGGACGAATGGAACCAAATGGACCCTTATGTGTCTGTCACTCTCTGAGAGAGGACGAATGGAACCAAATGGAGCCTTATGTGTCTGTCACTCTCTGAGAGTGGACGAATGGAACCAAATGGACCCTTATGTGTCTGTCACTCTCTGTGAGTGGACGAATGGAACCAAATGGACCCTTATGTGTCTGTCACTCTCTGAGAGTGGACGAATGGAACCAAATGGATGGACCCTTATGTGTCTGTCACTCTCTGAGAGTGGACGAATGGAACCAAATGGATGGACCCTTATGTGTCTGTCACTCTCTGAGAGAGGACGAATGGAACCAAATGGACCCTTATGTGTCTGTCACTCTCTGAGAGTGGACGAATGGAACCAAATGGACCCTTATGTGTCTGTCACTCTCTGAGAGTGGACGAATGGAACCAAATGGTTTCAAGTCTGTATATAACTCTGTGAGTGGACAGATGGAACCAAGGTTGAAGGTCGCAGTTAACTATGGAATCGTGCATTTCCCGTCAGTGTGTATGTGTGTGTTGGTTGGTCGGAGTGAGAGAGCACGTGACAATCATCAGGGATGGAGCACGGGACATCCCGTGACATCATCAGGCATGGAGATCCCTGATGTCATCAATATTGGCCAGCAACTCCACATCTTCTGACCTCAAACCCTTAGATCTCCATACATGGAGCTGACCTGTTCCTGACATTCCATGCATGCATGTGTTGATCCTTCCCCATCCATCCTTCCTCTTCGATGTCTCCCTTTTGACTGACACCTGTCCATTTGAACTGGCTTCTCGCCCTCCGGCGTCTCACTGGTATTGCTGTGTGTTATACTGTAGTGAGTGACATAGTGACCGTGTGTTTTAATACTAAGATAGTGTGTGTGGTGCCTTGGTGTGCCTTGGAGCCAAGCACAGTTGTTGACTTAAGCAGCTGCTGCAGGATCAATAGGTCCTACTCAGGCACGCACGCACGCACGCACGCACGCACGCACGCACGCACGCACGCACGCACGCACGCACGCACGCACGCACGCACGCACGCACGCACGCACGCACGCAAAAAAATAGCAGACCTACAAGTTCATAGTGCGCCACTCGGTGGCGCGCTATGAGCTTGTAGATCTGCTATTTTTCAATAGCTAAATTATAACATCATGTATGTAACCACCAAAAGGGGTTCCCGCTCAAAATGGGTTAATATCATGAAGTGCCACGCCGTGAGCTTGCACGCACGCACGCACGCACGCACGCACGCACGCACGCAGCTGTCCGTACTCAAATGGACATGCATGGAGACTGTACTCAGACATACGGACATACAGACAGACACACGTAGCTGTTCTTTGGAGGCTGTGTGCCCACCGCTACAAAACATTCCAACGTGCCGCCCTGGAGGATGCCAGCACAGCCATAAAGGAAGCCGCTATAGGCTGACGTAAGTCCCCCCCTGGTGGGTTGGGGGGGGGGGGGGGGGGACACAGTTTCCGCTAATGTGTTGGAAGTCTGTAAATGGGCTGTAGCCCCTGTGTGTAGTGGTTTGGGGAGGGGGTGGGGTTCAGGGTCAGGGGCCCTCCTGTCAGCGCTGGCGGCTTGTGAAAGGGCCCCTGTATTCACCGGGAGGCTCCGGTGAGGCCACTTAATGCTCTGATTACTACACTGCTTTATAGGTCATTCGTAGCCCCCTCCTCGCGTCGCCTTCCAGTCCCCGTAGCCCCCTCCTCGCGTCGCCTTCCAGTCCCCGTAGCCCCCTCCTCGCGTCGCCTTCCAGTCCCCGTAGCCCCCTCCTCGCGTCGCCTTCCAGTCCCCGTAGCCCCTAGCCTGGTTAATAAACCAGACCGAATCAGCCGTTGGCAAAAAAAAGTTGCCTACCATCGGATTACGATCTGGCGAGGCTCAGTAGCACGCCTCTTTCCTACAGCAGAGAACAGGTCGGACCAATCGGGACACGGTATGCAATATAGGCGGGCTTTGGTACAGTGACGTTCAATGCTTGAGACTTTTGACTGACAGTAGCTCTGACCAATTGCGTCAAAGAGAAAATGTTCCCCGGGAAATGAAATCCAAGTGGAGCCAGCCCAGACTGATATACCGCGACAGTGTTGTGTGATATTAGTCTGGCTTATTAGCCAGGCTACGTAGCCCCCTCCTCGCGTCGCCTTCCAGTCCCCGTAGTGCCTTTTTTTTTGGGTACAGTCAGTGTAGGATTGCAAGGTTGAGGGGGCTTTGTGCCAGACTGTGTGTAATTAGACCACATGTGCGTGCGTGCGTGTGTGCGTGCGTGCGTGTGTGTGTTTGATCGGATAGCCTACTTACCTGGAATTACTTGGGAATGCTGCTTCTGTTTTAGTTAACTCAAGCTGGGTCGAAACAGTAGTTTGTCGCTGTCGGGATCTACAGGATCTACGCAGATCTGCAAGCTCATAGCATGTCACTTTGTGAAATAAAATATACAAATGAAATTCAGAATCTCAAAATGTCAAAGGCACCCGTGTGAAGTGAGGGGCGCTCTTGTCATCGTACATCATCCAATAACAAATGAATATACTTCTTCATGAAGTAATTCCTCAACTTGTGTTATCTTTTAACCATTGCCGCAAATTTACGTCATATTTCAGGCACATATGACGTAAATTCATTTCATTGTCAATGGCAAATATATGAGACGTGAGGGCAGTGGCGTGCACAGACATTTAGAGGGGCAGGTGCTCAAGTTAAAAAAGGGCACCTTGTGCAGCGCGTGGAACCGGCCGGTTGCCTTAATCCATTTTGGGCGGGAACCCCTTTTGGTGTTAGCATTATGTTATGCTTTAGCTATTGAAAAATAGCAGATCTACAAGCTCATAGCGCGCCACCGAGTGGCGCGCTATGAGCTTGTAGGTCTGCTATTTCTGCTATTATTTTCTTTTTTTTCCAAAAGGGCACATTGCCAAAAGGGCAGGGGGTGCTCTAGCACCCCCTAGTGTCTATCTGTGCACGCCACTGCGTGAGGGGACACAAGCTGCATATAGGAAAAACGGGGCGCTCTTATACATCACATTCCGACTGCTTATAGCCAATCAAATCATTTCCGTGGTATACGAACACACAAAGCTGGGCATGGGAGCGGCTAGCGCCTCTCAAACATCACGCCCATGTTAATTGAGCGGTGCCTTTTATCGTGATGTGATGGTGACGTCCCACATGACGTCCATGACTAACACGAGGCCCGCCAGGAACATAGGAATATTAACACGTAGAATCTTGTAGCGTAGCCTGCCACAAACGGAAAAGCCGTTTTAACAGCGATGTATTCATTAATGCATGTTTTAATACGATCGTATCGAAATCTACCGTCCGTTAGCTTTGTTATGCTTCTGACCCAATGGGCGCGGCCATTTTGAAAATGCGCGCGCATCCACTTACATTGCCGGCTCTGTTTTCAGACGGCTTTATCTCACAGAAGCGACATTGCAGGGGTTGCTTTGTCCCAGACAAGCGCTTTCAACGGCCTGTAGCAGGCGCTGTGATACTCGCGGTCCACTTTTTCCACCACCGACCGAGAGAACAAGCACCAGCTTCGTCAACACACACGGAATGGTTTCATAGTAAAATGCGATTACGGATATTTGGCTCTTCAAAGTAAGTGTCACGCGCGATAAAACCCTGGCAGGACGCGACGGAGGGATTAAATAATGGTAGCGGTAAATGGGCTAATAGACTAATGACCGATCGGCCACCGATCGCTGATCGGACGATTTTTCACTCAAAAATCCGACTCGGGTCAGTGATCGGCAATTTACTCGATCTGCCGAACCCGATCATTTATATGGTATAAAAGTCAATTACCGGTAGGTATATATTATAATATTGTTTCCCATATTTGTGACAGGCCTAAACATTCTCCCCTTCACACACACACACGCACACGCACACATACACACAGGAACAGTTTTGACGTGCAGTCAAAACATTTTGGCGAGAAAATTGAGGAGGGAATCAACTAGGACACAGGTCAGATCATTTTCCGAGGGTCATAAGGTCAAACTGAGGGGCAACCTGAGGGGAAGAAACCTCCCTATTTTAAGTTTTATGTGTTTTTTTCGTAACTTGACGCCCACTACACGAATGCATCAGAAGTATAGCAGATCCACAAGCTTGAAATGTAATTATATGAAGATATAGGTTGAAAAGTGGTGAAGTCGTCCTTTAAGGCAAGCGGATGACAGCCATGCAGGCACAGGGCCCGGAGACATATTGAAATTATTTACTTTGGAAAAAAACCCTTGAGATACAATATCAAATTTTCTAGAGGGTCCTAAAACTTTGCACGACATTGCTGTCGGAGTGTTCACACGAGAGAGAGAGAGAGAGAGCTTGGCTGTTGAGAGAGAGAGAGAGAGAGGGAGGGAGAGAGAGAGACTGTCACAGGCCTGGGTCAGAGAGCTTTAGCGATGACCTCACCACTGAGAACAGCCCCAGGTGCTTTACAGTGTGAAATCCTCTTTGTGGAACTCAAGGACTTTGTCAGATATGCTGACCTCAGCCGTTTGTAAAGACCTCCCTCCATGCACCATGCAGCGTTCATTTTGACAGCAAATTATGATTTTAGTTTTAGTCCTATTTTAGTCATCTGTAATTTTGTTGGCACGCTGCATCGCTGCCACTCAAGAGACTATAGTACTGGCCAATCGCAGGGCGTCTTTTCCCGGGACTTATCAGTTCAATCCAAAGGAGTTTTATTGGCATGAGGAAACAAACATTTACGTTGCCTGTCTGATTGGCCGACCGAACGTCCTTTTTTTCCCGTGACGCACGCGGAAGCTTGGCAACCTTCCGTCTACCTTAACCTATTTTGGGGCAGGAACCCCTTTTGGTGTTTTAGGCATTATGTTATACTTCAGCTATTGAAAAATAGCAGATCTACAAGCTCATAGCGCGGCACTTGCCACGCTATGAGCTTGTAGGTCTGCTATTTTAAAAAAATCGTGAGAATGTGGCCCAAATGTTTGAATATATTCTTTCAGAGCGAACGTTTTTAACTCAAATCTTTGCTTCTGGGAGGTCCCGGCTGGAACAACATATTTTCAGATGGGGGTCCGTAACCAAATACAGATAATTCTGGGGGTCCTTGACGTGAAAATGGTTGAGACATATAGAAACATAGTTTCATAAAACTGATTTAGAAGACATTTGTAGAATCAGGTCTAAATGGGTTAATATATGGTAATAAACACAGAAGCACCGGGGAGGAAGTGCATGGACTAAGAAAGGGGTCTACAACAGGGGTTCTCAACCCGTGGGTCGCGACCCCTCGGGGGGTCGCCAAATTATTTTAGGGGGTCCCAAAATTATTAAAAAAAAAAAAAAAAAAATTATTTTTAAATTTTATTTTCACTTTTTTTCAAAAATAGCAGACCTACAAGCTCGTAGCGCGCCACTCGGTGGCGCGCTATGAGCTTGTAGATCTGCTATTTTTCAATAGCTAAATTATAACAATGCTTAAAACACCAAAAGGGGTTCCCGCCCAAAATGGTTTAAGGTTATTGTAGCAGTCAATTTATATTGGGGGTCGGGAGGGGGCGGGGCGGGGTTCCCGAGACATTGCCAAAGCATTTCCGGGGGTCCCCGGCCAAAAACGTTGAGAACCCCTGGTCTACAAGACCTACAAGCTCACAACGCGTTGTGATGTGACATGCTGTGAGCTTGTAGATCTGCTATTTTCAAATAGCTAATGCATTTAGGTTTAAAGTGTGGCCTAGCCCTAGTTGCTTCTTTTGGAGATTGTTTTCATAGATGTGGTGTCGTGGTTGCTTATTTCTCTCACAAAACTGCATGGAATAGAAACCCGGACTCGCTGTGACTAAACCTCTTGACTCTTATGACTAAACCTTTTGGGCATTTTTTACTATTTCGAAAAACATTTTTAAATTGTTCATATAACCGAGCTACAAGCTCACAACGTGTTGATGTAAATCGGCTATTTTCACTCATTTAAAAAAAAAATATATATTTTCCAAAATAGTAAAAAAAAAGTTTAAGCATATGGAGTAAGGTGGCACGCAAGATGGGGCCCTCGATGGGGCCCTCGGTGTATGACCCATGCACCCACCCTAAACTATTCGGCTAGCAGGTCGCCCCAAAATGTGTTTCTCCTATATATGCATTATTGTGTGGCGGGCCGCCAGTGGCACATGGTAAATGGTGCATTTATATAGCGCCTTTATCCAAGGCGCTTTACATAGATTGTGCATTACATTCACCCATTCACACACACATTCATACACCGATGGTGGCGGAAACCATGCAAGGCACCAACCAGCACATCAGGAGCAATTAGGGGTTCAGAGTCTTGCTCAAGGACACTTCGACACTAACTCTGGGGGAGCCCGGGTTCGAACTGGCAACCTTGCTGTTACCATCCAGCCACTCTAACCCTGAGCCAGTGCCGCCACACAATCATGACCCCTCGCCACATTGTGACCCCTCGCCACATTGTGACCCCTCGCCACATTGTGACCCCTCGCCACATTGTGACCCCTCGCCACATTGTGACCCCTCGCCACATCGTGACCCCTCGCCACATCATGACCCCTCGCCACATTGTGACCCCTCGCCACATCGTGACCCCTCGCCACATCATGACCCCTCGCCACATCGTGACCCCTCGCCACATCGTGACCCCTCGCCACATTGTGATCTTGTAGATAGGCTATTTTCACTAATATTGTTTTTTCTCCCCAAAAAAAGAAAAACATGAAAAACATTGCTTTTATGGGAAGGTTTTGAAATAATGACAATTAAAAACAAAATGTAGGAAACAAAAATAAATAAAGGGACCCATAAGAATGTGCTGCTGTGGTTGCTAGCTAGCAGAGCCTACAAGCTCGTAGCGCGGCACCGAGCGCGGCACCGAGTGCCGCGCTACGAGCTTGTAGATCTGCTATTTTTGAAAAAAATCATGAAAATGTGGTGCGAATCTTTGCATATATTCTTTCAGAGCGAACGTTTTTTAACTCAAATCTTTGCTTCTGGGGGGTGGGGGGTGGGGGGGTCCCTGGAACAACATATTTTCAGATGGAGGTCGGTGGCCATATACAGATAATTCTGGGGGTCCTTGACATCTAAACCTTTGAGAACATAGAAACATGAGGTTTTTCAGAAAACTTTCGGGATTTAGAAGACCTTTGTAGAATCTGATCTCAGGTCTAAATGGGTCTAAAAGGTGCACGCTGCACGCATGCATGCACGCATGCATGTACATGTACCATACACACACATACATGCACGCATGCATGTACATGTACCATACACACACATACATGCACGCATGCATGTACATGTACCATACACACACATATATGCACGCATGCATGTACATGTACCATACACACACATACATGCACGCATGCATGTACATGTACCATACACACACATACATGCACGCATGCATGTACATGTACCATACACACACATACATGCACGCATGCATGTACATGTACCATACACACACATACATGCACGCATGCATGTACATGTACCATACACACACATGCATGCACGCATGCATGTACATGTACCATACACACACATACATGCACGCATGCATGTACATGTACCATACACACACATACATGCACGCATGCATATAGGCAGTATAGTAAAACCATTAGTCACATGCGCATGCGCTAGCGTGTGACAGCGTTTGTGACAGCTCCGACAGTTGTCAAGTTTAAAACCTAATTTTGTAATACTTTAAAGTGCGGTCTAAACTGCTTTCTCTTGAAATACGGTTGATTTAGCTACTCGCTTTGAACATAGTGGACTACTTCAACAATTAGATTTTTCGTTCACCCGTAATCACCACAAACTGCGGTGCCTACCGCTGCTGTCAACATGTCGGTGGCTATCATGCCATCACTCACCTATTCTCCCGACTGTGAAAGTTGTCTCCGTCGGGGGCAGAAAATCCAAGAATTGGAGTTATGTATTTCACTCCTCCGCCAGATAAGAAAGGACGAGGATTTTCTGGACTCCCTGGCTGCCGCCGTTTCAGGCCTGGCCTCTCCTATCCTGGAGCACTCCATGTCTGGCTGTCAACCCGTAGGCAGGCCGGTCGTGGATCCACTGCCCGGAGCCGCTGGTGTAATCACAATGGAGGATTGGCTTACCCTCGGTGCCAAGCCAAAACAGCCTGCCTGTGCTACCACCGTTACGGCTGCTTCGGATGCCTGGATTCCAGCCGCCCGGTCCAAGCTCAAGCGATGTAGAAACACCTCACGAGTGGTCTCACCACCAATACCGCTGGGCAACAGCTTTGAGATACTGAGTTCTCTCCTGGAGGACCGCCAGTCCACCCCCAGGGCAAAGAGGATAAGGCGCCGCGGGAGAGCTGCATCTCCACCCGCTCTACCGAGAGAGATCGACCCCTCGCTCTCCTACAGCGAGGTGGCAGCCTCCGGCTACAGCAAGGGCTCGGGTATACGCTCCAGAACAGTTGGGGATGGTGACCCCTCACTTCACGTGGAGGTGGTAGTCCCTGACCACCGCGGACGCACTACGTGCTCCCGACCTGTTGGGGACGTTGATCCCTCACTTCATAACGAGGTGGAGGGGGTAGTCCCTGACCGCCGCGGACGCACTACCCGCCCTGCTACTGTCCTTTTTGCCCCTGTGCCTCCGTCCAGTATTGTTCCATTGCTGCAGGCTCAGACTGCGAGCACAACTAGGGATAAACGTAAACAGCCCCCGTCCAGAGTCACGCTGTTTACACACAAGACCCCCAGACCCGGCCTCTCTGGGCGATCCAGTCTCCGACACCCGGGATCACCTCCTCCCCCCACGGTGCTGGTTATTGGAGATTCCATGACCCGAAATATCCGTATCACGAATGGATTAATTTACTGTTATCCCGGTGCTAATACACAATTTTTCGTCAATCAACTCCCCACCATTTTGGCATCCATTCCACCGTCCATCACCAAGATTGTCCTTCATGTCGGCGTTAATGACAGACCGTCCGTCGAGACGCGTAAAAACTTTAAATCCATTCTCGACCTCCTACTCAGCTGTGGTAAACAAATCTTTATATCAGGTCCAATTCCACCGCTGCGCGCTGGGGAGAGCCGTTTCAGTAGGCTGCTGGACTTGCACTACTGGCTTCAGGCTGTCTGCTCATCGTGCAACATAACATACATCCACAATTTTCACTTATTTTGGTCTCGCCATGCATTTTACAGCCGCGATGGCTTGCATCCAAGCACACTTGGAAATCACTCACTATCTTTCCATCTACAACGCACCCTAGACATCCATGCCTGACTTTGGGTCCCACACACAAACTGGTCAGACGGAAACATGGCTTCCGGTCATTCCACTGGATCCACTTCCCTTTTTTGGGCCATGCCTGCCCCCCCCCCCCCCCCCCCCCCCCCCTGTGGCCTAACGGTGACATGACACTGTGTTCAACACTAGTAACGTCTGTCCATATTACTGTGGCTCCGCAGCATATACCTGTCCGGATTACAAACAGAACCAATACAGCTATTTTAGAGACAGGGATGACAAATGCATTATCTGCACGCACCCCATCAGCTAACAGTAACAACTTTATCACTCCACACATTCTAACTACTCATCCCATTACTTCTGTGCCATCCACTGTTAAAATTGGCTTACTAAATATCAGATCCATAGTTCACAAAGCTGTTATCTGTCATGATTTCATTGAATCACATCACCTTGACTTCTTTTTCATCACAGAGACGTGGCTAGCCCCAGAGGACAATGTGCCTCTCATTCACACCACCCCACCTAACTACTCGTATTTTAACATGCCTAGACCTGAGGGTACAGGTGGTGGGCTTGCTGTTTTTTATAGGAATAACTTTAAATGTTCCCCAACCTCTTTCGGTGCTTTTAAATCCTTTGAAGTTTTTAGTTTTCTCATTAACAGTACAAACCCGGTGCTTTGTGTTTTAATCTATCGACCACCCAAATACAATTCCGGTTTTATTGCTGAATTTTCTGAGCTCCTGTCCCTCATCACCCAGCGCTATGATAACATCGTCTTGCTGGGGGACATAAATATACATGCTGTCTGCTGTCCCTCCTCCCCTCTATCAAATGATTTTATTAACCTCACTGAGTCATTTGATTTTATACAGTTTGTCACCGGGGCTACTCACCGTCTGGGTCACACCCTAGACTTAGTGTTTAGCTTGGGTTTGGCTCTCGGTACTGTGGAGCTAGTTGACGACCTACTGGTCACCGGTGTAACTGACCACAAAGCCCTGGCTTTTAAAGCCCCACTCCCCCGCCCTCCCCCCAATCACTCTGCTCCTCGTAGATCACGTGTTCTTAATTCTGAATCAGCAAGTGCTTTTTGTAATCTTTTTATAACTTCCCCCTTTTCTTGTCCCCCTGGGCTGTCCACTGCTGATACTGATATCAATGTCATGGTTGACATTTTTAACAGCAACTGCCTAACAATCCTGGACTCCATTGCACCTTTTAGAACCAGAATCCCCAAATCCAACCCAAACCCATGGCTCAATGAACACACCCGGTCAGTCAAGAGAAAGCGCAGAGAAGCTGAACGTAAATGGAAGACCACCAAACACCCTGATTCCCTCATTATACTAAAACAACTCATGAAAACCTACCAGGAGACTGTCATTAATGCCAAATTCAACTACTACTCAGATATTATTACAAAGAACAGCAATAACCCCAGGACGCTTTTCTCAGTAATCAATTCAGTCACTAAACCACCAACCACTCATCAACTTGAATCGTCACCTGACAAATGTGAAGAACTACTGTCATTTTTCACCAATAAAGTACTAAATATACGCCTCCAGATTCCACCCACCACTAATGGCACTTCTATTACCTCAGTTTCACCCAGCATTCCTGCCCCTCTACACCAGTTTGAGCTTATAACCCTGTCAGAACTCACCAAAACAATTGCACAAATGAAAACTTCATCCTGCAATCTGGACACAATCCCCACCTCCCTATTAAAGGAGGTAATTGAAACAGTCAGTCCATCCATCCTCAATATAATTAATCGCTCTATTGTCTCCGGTTCTGTCCCCTCTTCATTTAAACATGCCTTAATTCACCCACTCATAAAGAAACCCAGTCTCGATCCTCTTCTCCTCACTAACTACAGACCTATTTCCAAACTGTCCTTCATGTCCAAAATTTTAGAAAAAGTTATTTCCTCTCAGCTCCTCACTCACCTGTCCGGCAACAATTTATTGGAAAAATTCCAATCTGGTTTTAAAGCACTCCACAGTACCGAGACAGCCTTAGTAAAAGTCACTAATGACCTGTTGATGACAATGGATAATGGGGATGCTGCAATACTAGTCCTCCTTGACCTTAGTGCAGCGTTCGACACAGTCGACCACCCCACCCTGTTGAGCCGGCTGGAGTCATGGGTGGGGCTGGGTGGCACTGCGCTCCAGCTCTTACAATCTTATTTGACAGCAAGAACTGTCTCTGTCGAGATTGGAAATGCCATCTCCACCTCCGCCCCTCTCATCTACGGTGTCCCCCAAGGCTCAATTCTTGGTCCACTACTCTTTTCCATATATATGCTCCCCCTAGGCCAAATAATCCGTAAGCACAACATAAATTTCCACTGCTACGCAGATGATACCCAAATTTACATGCCACTCAACACCTCCAACCCCAACTGTCTATCATCCCTCAATGCCTGCCTAGCTGAGCTTCAAAGCTGGATGTCTTCAAACTTCCTACAACTGAACACAAACAAATCTGAAATTCTCCTATTTGGCCCTCTCACCTCCAGAACCCACCTACAAAACTGTCTCGACTCCTTGTCAGCAAATGTCACACCAGTAGCCAAAAATCTGGGTGTACTGCTGGACTCTGACCTCTGTCTTGAGGCCCAGGTTAAATCCGTTGTTCGCACTTGTTTTTTTCACTTACGCAACATCTACAGAATCCGACCAGTCCTTTCCACCCCTAACCTTCACAAAGTTGTCAATGCACTCATTTCATCCCGTTTGGACTACTGTAACGCCCTCTATTCATCACTTAGCAAAGGATCCATACACCGCCTACAGTTAATACAGAACGCAGCTGCAAGACTCATCACTGGAACAAGGAAATCTGAACACATCACCCCGGTACTGGCCTCACTACACTGGCTCCCTGTAAATTTTAGAATTGATTTTAAGATTTTAATACTGACTTTTAAAGCTCAGAATGGCCTGGCACCGCAATACCTAGCGGATCTTATCAAACCCCACCAGCCTGTCCGCCAATTAAGGTCCTCTACCTTAGCCCTACTAGAGGTGCCGAGAACGAAAATGGTGACAAAGGGGGATAGGGCCTTTTCAAGCAGGGCTCCCAGGCTCTGGAACAGCCTGCCATCTGACCTGAGGTCTATTAGCTCCTTGACTATTTTTAAAACTAAATTAAAGACCCACTTTTATAGGAAAGCCTTTTTAAACCGATAACCAATGTTTGCTTTTAATTCCCTTCATAATGTCATTTTATTGCTGTTTGATTGCTATGTAACACTGTTGTTTGTATATTGTATATTGTTAAGCACTTTGTGACACTGTCAAAAAAGGTGCTATATAAATAAAGTTTATTATTATTATTATTATGTACATGTACCATACACACACATACATGCACGCATGCATGTACATGTACCATACACACACACATACATGCACGCATGCATGTACATGTACCATACACACACATACATGCACGCATGCATGTACATGTACCATACACACACATACATGCACGCATGCATGTACATGTACCATACACACACATACATGCACGCATGCATGTACATGTACCATACACACACATACATGCACGCATGCATGTACATGTACCATACACACACATACATGCACGCATGCATGTACATGTACCATACACACACATACATGCACGCATGCATGTACATGTACCATACACACACATACATACATGCACGCATGCATGTACATGTACCATACACACACATACATGCACGCATGCATGTACATGTACCATACACACACATACATGCACGCATGCATGTACATGTACCATACACACACATACATGCACGCATGCATGTACATGTACCATACACACACATACATGCACGCATGCATGTACATGTACCATACACATACATACATGCACGCATGCATGTACATGTACCATACACACATACATGCACGCATGCATGTACATGTACCATACACATACATACATGCACGCATGCATGTACATGTACCATACACACACATACATGCACGCATGCATGTACATGTACCATACACACACATACATGCACGCATGCATGTACATGTACCATACACACATACATGCACGCATGCATGTACATGTACCATACACATACATACATGCACGCATGCATGTACGCATGCATGTACATGCACCATACACATACATGCATGCACGCATGCATGTACATGTACCATACACACACATACATGCACGCATGCATGTACATGTACCATACACACACATACATGCACGCATGCATGTACATGTACCATACACACACATACATGCACGCATGCATGTACATGTACCATACACACACATACATGCACGCATGCATGTACATGTACCATACACATACATACATGTACGCATGCATGTACATGTACCATACACACACATACATGCACGCATGCATGTACATGTACCATACACATACATACATGCACGCATGCATGTACGCATGCATGTACATGCACCATACACATACATGCATGCACGCATGCATGTACATGTACCATACACACACATACATGCACGCATGCATGTACATGTACCATACACACACATACATGCACGCCACGCAGCCCTCATCTATCTTTGTGCCCCAGTCTCTCCTCTCTCTCTCTCTCTCTCTCCCTCTATTGGTGTAGAGATGCACCGGGCCATTTGAGCATGTTCATATACACAGAGGAGTGGATGAATGAATGCATGAATGAATGAATGAATGAATGAACGAACGAATGAATGGATGCCTTTATTGCAGACTCAGGATCCATAAAAAACATACACAACACAAAATACAATATACATCCAATAAAAAAACAGTCCAAATGTACATGTTACACAGGCATTTGTGACAGTTATAAATAAAGGCTTTTAAGCCAATATCTTCTAAGGCTATATAGGAGTACCTAGTGCAACTTTTGACAGGGTTATTTATACTGACGATGATGCTATTCACAGACTCATCCAAGCGACACATGAATCTATGCATTAAGTTCCGGAGAACCGGAGGTTACAACCGACCGCACGCTTGTATTGTGAGGAGCGTTTCTATACTGCCATGCTGTAACCCGAAAGGACCGTTCGTTCATTTCGGGTGATTTTTCACCGACCGAAACAACATTGCTTGTTTTGAGGGGCGCTATAGCCCCTCCTATATGCACGGCTTTGTGGGTTTGTGTGTATGAGCACGGGATGTGATGTATGATGATGTACGATTATAAGAGTGCCCCTCACTTCACACAAGTGTGATTTTTTTCATTTTATTTTCATTTTATATAGCCCCTCCTATATCCAGCTTTTAGTGCACAAACATTGTCCTAACACAAACATTAAATTCCCATTGACAATGAATGGAAAACGTACGACATGATGATGTATGATGATAAGAGCGCCCCTCACTTCACACGGGTGTGATTTTTAACCACAATTAAAGGCGAGGCATCACCATACTAATAGTTTGAGACGTGACATTTATTTTCCCCGTGAAACATTTCTGGATCGTTTGCTCGTCACGCAGCAGGTGTGCTGTTGTAATAAGGGCCTTAAGCCTTTCCCTGTCTGGTGACTGCATGGTCGCGTCCCTTATCTCGCCCGGCATTGATTTGACTTTGTTTGTCTCAGCAGAGAGATAGAGAGAGCTTAGCCTCGGAAACCCAGACATTTTTATTTCCAGGGAGAAAAAGACAAGTCTGGGGCCGAGTCCACTTCAATTCGGCATAGAGTAGCGCAAACGTCGATCACTCTCTGCTGATTTCTGATCGTCTGCACCTTTGTTAAATTGACGCACACATGTACACACACACACACTCCTCTCTCTCTCTCTCTGTCGCTCTGATTATTTAGTCTCATGTTGCGCAGCTGCGTCTAGATTCTCCCGGCGGATCCTGCCGGGAGATGCCTATGCCAGAGAAAGCATATAGGTGGACCCCAGGCTAGAGAGAGCTATACAGTCAGGGCCGCTTTAAGGGTAGTGCGAATGGTGCGGTCGCACAGGGCCTCGCGCATGCGAGGCCTCGCGCTAGGCAGTGTTTATTTTTATTTTTTTAAGAAACAATAATCGCATCGCAGCCCGTTCCTTCGCAGTTGCTGCGGTCGGCTTGGAGCAGAGCTTCCGTGCTCCAGACCGTATATGACCGGAAGCAGAGCTTCCGTGCTCCAGACCATATATGACCGGAAGCAGAGCTTCCGTGCTCCAGACCGTATATGACCGGAAGCAGAGCTTCCGTGCTCCAGACCGTATATGACCGGAAGCAGAGCTTCCGTGCTCCAGACCTTATATGACCGGAAGCAGAGCTTCCGTGCTCCAGGCCGTATATGACCGGAAGCAGAGCTTCCGTGCTCCAGACCGTATATGACCGGAAGCAGAGCTTCCGTGCTCCAGACCGTATATGACCGGAAGCATCTGCACTTTGTGGGAGGCAACAGTGTCTGCATGGCCACGCGAGACTAGCAGCAGCTTCCCCCCCCAACGTTTCCTGTCGAAGGCCCACCCATCTAGCCTTGTGTCCTGTCGAAGGCCCACCCATCTAGCCTTGTGTCCTGTCAAAGGCCCACCCATCTAGCCTTGTGTCCTGTCGAAGGCCCACCCATCTAGCCTTGTGTCCTGTCAAAGGCCCACCCATCTAGCCTTGTGTCCTGTCGAAGGCCTACCCATCTAGCCTTGTGTCCTGTCGAAGGCCCACCCATCTAGCCTTGTGTCCTGTCAAAGGCCCACCCATCTAGCCTTGTGTAGCCAGACTAAAATACCACTGTGTGAGTGTGTGCATGGATATTAGTCTGGTTCCCCTTACATATACATATAACTGGCATTTAAAAATGTCATAAGAAATTAAAAAAAACATCAACATTGGAAATAGTGGATCTACAAGCTCAAAATGCAGCACTTCATTTGCACGTTTTGAGCTTTTAGACCGGCTATTTCCACTATACAGGCTCGAGTTTGCATGTGACTTCATCATACCTGGAAGTTATGCGGGAACGCCCACTGAATACTACTTCTGGCATACTACTCCTTGACAGCCCATATATATATATAATTATATATCCAAACAGAAAAGTCCTATCTGATTGCATTACATTATGTTAAACGACGTTAAACTCACTTTGCCACTCGATTTTCAACTCACTGCATATGCATGCGCATACTCTATTTTTTTAAATGAATATATGAACAGCAACATTGATTACGGCGATTATGCAAGACATAATTGAGATCAGGTGATTTTGTAATCATTGAGAGAGGCCTAATAGCTCTGAGTTGAGCCCTGTGGTCGACCTGTTGACCTTCTGTCCTCCTCATGGACACTGCTTGACGGCGTGGCCTTCCTTCTCCCCAGACTGCAGCCTCTCCTCTGACCACTGAGCATTCTTTAAGACAGTGTCTCATGCTCCCAGCTGACTCACACATCACACACGGTTGGAACTGCGAGGCCCCGACAAAATGTTTTCAGTCATGAGATTTATATTCTCCTTGCTTTATTACACGCTGACTAGTCTGGCCCTTATGCGAGAGGGGGAGAGAGGGGGGAGAGAGGCAGAGGGGGAGAGACAGTCGGAGAGAGAGAGAGAGGGGGAGAGAGGCAGAGAGAGAGATAGAGGGGGGGAGAGAGGCAGAGGGGGAGAGACAGAGAGAGAGAGAGAGAGAGAGAGAGAGAGAGAGAGAGAGAGACACAGTCGGAGAGAGAGATAGGGGGGAGAGAGAGAGGCAGAGGGGGAGAGAGAGAGATAGAGGGGGGGGGAGAGAGGCAGAGGGGGAGAGAGATAGAGAGCGAGAGAGAGAGATAGAGGGGGGAGAGAGGCAGAGGGGGAGAGACAGTCGGGGAGAGAGAGAGAGATAGAGGCAGAGAGAGAGATAGAGAGGCCGATGGGGGGGGGGGGGGGGAGAGAGAGAGAGAGAGAGAGAGAGGGGGAGAGAGGGGGAGGGAGGGGGAGAGAGAGGGAGAGAGAGAGAGAGAGAGAGGGAGAGAGGGAGGGAGGGAGGGAGGGAGGGAGGGAGGGAGGGGGGGAGGGGGAGAGAGAGAGAGAGAGAGAGGGGGAGATACACAGTCAGAGAGAGAGAGAGATATAGGGGGAGAGAGAGAGAGAGAGAGAGATAGGGGGAGATACACAGTCAGAGAGAGAGAGAGAGAGGCATAGAGGGGGAGAGACACAGTCAGAGAGAGAGACATAGAGGGGGAGAGACAGTCAGAGAGAGAGCCAGGGAGAGAGAAAGAGGGGGGACAGTTAGCTTAAGCCTGTGCTGGCACAGTGAGAGCTCGCTGTATGTGCTCTAAGCCAGTCGCTTCCAAAGAAAGGACGGACGTCTCTGGACTGGAAAAGGACAGTCGGTGCTATAAATAGCTGCCTCTCCTCATCCTGGACCACGGTACTATACTAGTATACTCTGCCTTGGTGTCGTCCGTTGGCGGTAGATTGGATATTCGCTTAACCCATTTTGACCTGAGATCAGATTCTAAAAATGTCTTCTACATCCTGACAGTTTTCTGAAAAAGCTATGTTTCTATGTCGGTCGTTCTTCGATTTTTCAAAAATAGCAGACCTACAAGCTCGTAGCGCGCCACTCGGTGGCGCGCTATGAGCTTGTAGATCTGCTATTTTTCAATAGCTAAAGCATAACATAATGCTAACACCAAAAGGGGTTCCCGCCCAAAATGGATGAACACATTGACTGCTCCCCTGGTGGACGAAAGTGGTGGTGCTTGACTGAAACCCATCTCCTGCCAAAGCAGCAGCCCGCAGTGCCCGCACCGCTGCTCCGTCGGACCATAGTATGCCTCCCAGCATTGCAACGCTACGCTAAGCTAAGCTAGCAACACCAGCCATGGTGGTGGTGATGTTAGCGTAGCGTAGCTTGCTGCTGCTTGGCTGTTCAACATCACTTCATCTCTGCCTTATTTTGTTACCCTGACACCGGCGCTGCAAAAACAGACGGATCTACAAGCTCTCAACGCGTAGCGAACGGGGCTGCAAAACAGGCAGGACGCGACGCCTTGAGAGCTTGTGGGTCTGGCTTTTGTGCGACCCGCAGTGAGCACATGCCTAAAATTGCTGATATTTGCGCCGCCCTCGTTGAAAACAATGTATTTCAAACTCCAGCTTGTCCCACTCCAATTGAACTCCAGGCTGCATGAACAGCGCTCGAGCGCTCGGTTTTCTGCCCCCTCAATGTCCCAAATCTGTGATACTTATGATAATTCACCAGCTTTTCTGCACAGCGCAGCGGTTGCTTTGCTTTGCGTTTGCGTTAGTCAAAACTAAAAGCGAGTGACAGCGAGACGAGATTGGAATGGAGAGACCTACTTGGAATTATTAAATCCATTATTGGCCTGAAGTGGAAAAAGTTACAGCCGCCACCGCCTCCTCCTCCTCCTCCCTGCCACGGGTAACAAGCTAGCTATGTGCTGCTATCTGTGTTTTGTTTACTCAGTGACAGGGACTGGGAGGGTTTTCTCGTCAGCGAAAAGTCAAGCGGCCAGTGGCTTTATACACATCTGGACTGGACACGACGGCGATATGTTTTGGACTCACGCTCAGCGGACCCCATATAGCTGGCCTGGTAGACACGCAGATGACCCCATATAGCTGGCCTGGTAGACACGCAGATGGACTCACGCTCAGCGGACCCCATATAGCTGGCCTGGTAGACACGCAGATGCGTGACACGTCATCGAAAATCTCCCCTGCCTGTTTAGCTGACGAAAACGAAAATCTTAAAACGATCATAACTCCCGGTCTAAATCATCCCGTCTAATTCTGAAAAAATATCCTGTGTTAGACGGCGCTCAGCGGTCCAGTCGCTAGTCGCGATAGATTTATTATTACCTCCTGTTGTTGTCGATCGACTCGACTCTGGTGTGGCTATTGTTAGCTGCTACACAGACATGCACACTAGCTTCCGGTGCGCCGGTAAAAGTGGTCCGTGCGCTACAAATGATGGGCACCGTGGATGAAATGGATTAAATAGTTCCGGGCTTCTAAGGTGTTAATTACAGCGATCGCATCTTATATCATTACAAAAAAGCTTATATGGTTTGATTTTATATGGCGGAATACTCCGTCATAAGCAGTTACTTTGTTAAAAACCGAGACATCATTCTGGAATCCTTTCCAGTCGTGACACACACACACACACACACACACACACACACACACACACACACACACACACACACACACACACACACACACACACACACACACACACACACACACACACACATAACAAACAATGATTTTATTTTTTATTTTTTTCAAAGTGGAGAGGCTTGAGTGTGTGGATATTATACGGAGGCTGCCAGTGCAGCTGCCCCGCGGCTATAAATAGCTGCTGGACCCTAGCTCTCTCCGTTGAAAGGCATCAGCGTGGGATTTGTGTTCTCATGTTAGGAGCCGAGGATAAGAGAGAGAGAGAGAGAGAGAGAGTTGTTGCAGTTGTTGCTGTGTGAGCGGCTGTCTCTCTACCTCCCACACACACACGCGCACAGCCGCACACACACGAACACGCTCAGCATTAGAAAATCATTCGGTTATTTTAAGAAGCTTTTTGTCTGGAGGTGCCCATGTGCCACCAAGTACACACTGTAACAGTGGTTCTCAAACATTGTCATGACCCCAGGAGATAACATTTGTGTAAAAATATTAAAATATCAATATCTTTAATATCATGAAGTGACACGCCGTGAGCACGCACGCACGCACGCACGCACGCACGCACGCACGCACGCACGCACGCACGCACGCACGCACGCACGCACGCACGCGCGCCACACACACACACACACACACACACACACACCACACACCACACACACCACACACACACACACACACACACACACACACACACACACACACACACACACACACACAGCCACTCCAGCTGCAGAGCACAGCATGAGAAAATCCTTCTAGCTCTATAAGCACTTGTTCAGTCACTGTGCAGGCCTGGGAAAGTCTCCCAGACACGCTGGGGGGGGGGGGGGGGGCAGGGGGCACCACGCCACCGCTGCCATTTCCATCCCACACGTGAGTCTCTCCTGGGCAGACGCGAGCACCTTGCAGCCTGCGGTCAGACAACTGACTGACCTCTCCTGGGCAGACGCGAGCACCTTGCAGCCTGGTCAGACAACTGACTGACCTCTCCTGGGCAGATGCAAGCACCTTGCAGCCTGCGGTCAGACAACTGACTGACCTCTCCTGGGCAGACACAAGCACCTTGCAGCCTGTGGTCAGACAGCTGACTGACCCTGGATGTGGACCCCTGCCTCAATACATTATCATATTGTGTTTAACACATCAGTGCCGGAAGTCCTTCAAAATAGAAGCTCTGGGGTGCCGGAACAACATGGCCGCTTTTAGTCGGAAACAATCAACTCATTTTTTTTTTACTTTACATATAGCTAGCTTACATTGCGATCGTTTTAGTTTATACGATATATGATCCAAAAAGCGTTCATATTTGCGGGAGAGACGGATGAGGAGCAGAAATGAAGCGCCAGTATATCGATCCGTTCAACACCACGGAAAGCGCACTGGATTAGGAGAGACGAGTCATTCTTTCCACCGTGCTAACGGCTAACTCAATGATAGCTAACATGGGGACAGAGCGGAGCATACGGTAGCCGAAAGGCGAACTGACAAATACAAAAAAAGGAAAAAAATCAGAATATTCTTATCTCGCCCCGTATCATTGAGGATGCGCTAAGTCATCCTCACACGTCGGATGTATGCGTCGATTGGGACCCGACGTGCTGACACGTCGGATGGACGGAAACGGTTAAGTTTGTTATAGCTCCTAACACGTCACTGTGACGTCTATACATAATTTTCCCCAACATACATTGTATGAATGTATAATCTATTAAATTGATTTGTTTGGTTAACCATTACACCACTATAGTTACCTGGCTGAGCTATTGTTAGGGATGTCCCGATCACATTATTTTGCTCCCTATCCGATTCCAGATCCATTTGATTTTGACTATTTGCCGATACCGATTTTTCCCGATCCAATATTTATATTTTTATAGAACACTTATGCCATTTCCAAAATCACAGACGATATCCAGTCTAATATCATGTTATGTTATTGATATAATATTGATACTAGGGAATGTCCCGATCACATTTGTTTTGCTCCCGATCCGATTCTGATCATTTGAAAAAGACGTGATCGGCCCCCGATTTCCGATCACGTGATCGGATCGGGACAAACCCTAGCATTTATATAGCGCTTTTTTATCCAAGGCACTTTACATAGATTTTGCATTGCATTCACAGTTCACACACACATTCAACCTGCACACCGGCAGCAATTAGGGGGATTCACCGCCTTATTCACGAGGACAGTTTGG